>NC_064812.1:34283570-34323585 GCF_023721935.1 Panthera uncia
TCGCCCGCGCCCGCCCGCGCCGCAGCCAGGCGCCCGGCCCCCGCGGCGCCCGTCGCCCCCCGCGCCGCTCCCTCTCCCGGTGCGCCCCTCCTCTCGGTCTCCAAGGCCCTCCCCTCCCCCCGCTCCCCTCCCCTCGCCCTCGTCCTCCACTCCCTCCCTCGGAGGGCCGGGGCTGGCCGGGGTCTCAGGAGCCGCGGCCAGAGTAATGGAGGAGGGCGGGGGTCTCAGGAGGGCTTCGGCCCGGCCGGCTGGCGTTATAGCTCTCAGGGTCCTGCGCATCCATCTATGCACACACTCCTCTGTTCATCCATTCATCTATTCATGCATTTATCCGTTCACCCTGCTTTCCCTCCCACCCTCCCTCCTTTCTTTCCCTCTTTTCCTCCCTCCCTCCCTCCCTTCCTTCCTTCCTTCCATCCATCCATCCATCCATCCATCCATCCTGGGGAGAACTGAAGCACTTGGAAGGGATCCCAAGCGGTCTGTCCGCTTGTTTCAAAAGCAGCAGAGCTGAGGACAACCCGCTCCCCCCACCCCCAAAATGGGGAGAAAGTACTGCAACTAAAAATTAGTGGCTAAGGAACAGTCAGAGGCCTTGCCTGGTTGTTACCTTGTTTGGGGAGTAGCGAGTGGGGCCTATGATTTCTGAGAGAGTTGGGCTAGGCTTATCACTAACACCTTCCCAGTTCTGCGACTTTGAACTTTGTTTTCAAGAAAGCAAAAGAGGGCCAGGAACCTCAGAGCATGAGGCAAACCCTCTCTGGATGGGGCTGGGAGGCATGCCTGGCTTCCCTCCAAGCCCACCTGCAGCCCTGCCATTCCTTTGTCCATCGCCCAGCTGTCAGCCCTTCCTTCATTTCCTACTGTACTCTCGACTCCTTGTTGCACACTAGAGCTCAGACTTGGGTGGGCCAATGAATTTACCTGTCCCCAAAAAGCCAGAACACCTGGTAAAAGACGGAAACTGCCCTTAAAGGAGAGGGCTAGGATAGGGGAAGAACTGGAAGAATAAACCCTCAGTGACCCAGCTCTGCCAGAATAGAACATGATGTTGAATGAGTATTGTATTCATTAATTCAACATATATTTATTAAATACCTATTATGGCAAAACACTGCTGGTACATATAATAAATCATGTCTATTACCCATTGTATATAGACAGTAGTGTATACAGCTTAATGCATCTTATAAAGTATATAGAATATAGGCATGTTATTCATCATATCCTACATAACGTATAGAATGTAGACTCCATTGTCTATAATATGTAGCATCCAGTAGATAAGACGAAGTCTAGGGCATTACCTTCCAATAGTCAGTGTTCATCAAATATTTCTTCAATGAATGAATGAAAAGAGACAATATGGGGATATGGTTACGAGCACAGATTTAGAGCCCAACTCTCTGACTTTGGAGCTTGGCTCTGCCATTTACCAACCATGACCTTGGGCAAGTTACCTAACCTCTCTGTGCCTCGATTTCCTCATCTGTGAATGGGAATAATAAATTGTGTAAGTATGCACGAAGTGCCTGGAAAAGTGCCTGGCACACGGAAAGCATTCACTCAGTGTTAGCTATCCTATCCTGCACATTTGGGGCCAGAAGCAGAAATGGCATCTCTGTCCCTTAAGGAGGAAATCTCTGAAATGATGTGTTTTCACATGAGATAATGTCTCTGAATTTCTTAGCACACAGCAGAAGTTTGGTTAAGTGGTATTTTTTTCTTTTCCCTCCTTCCCTTTTCCTTCCTTTATGATGTTAGTAGCAACCTTCCTACAAAGTGCTTATTACTCTCTGACATAATTGTCGACAGAGCAACATTCTATTTTTTTCATGGAATCTCTTCTGCTACTATACAACACCACAAATTCAAAGAATTCTTGAACCCAGAAAAAGTTAGAGATCAGCTGATCCAGTCCTTTGATTTTACCAACTGGAAATCGTGGCCAGAGAGGTTTGTGGTATCACCCAAAGTCACAAAGTAAAGTGTTATCTCTGAGAGAGCTAAAGTTTCCATCAGTGCTTGGGGTCTCTGACTGCTGTCTCTGTGCTCTTTTAACATAGGGCTTGAACTCACGACCCTGAGATCAAGACCCTAAGATCAAGATCTGAACTGAGATCAAGAGTCGGATGCTTAACCAACCGAGCCACCCAGGCACCCTGTCTCTGTGCTCTTTTAATTATAACTCTTTAGTTGGTACTAAATTTTCTCCCCAAACTTTAGGAATAAATCTAATAAATTAAATGTAAATATGTAACATGTAATAAATTATCTTAAACCATCTGTTCAGGATCTATAACTCAACTGGCATGAATTGGTCATTTTTTTTCCATCAAGTTTAAAAGCAACAACAAAAAATAATTATTTTAAAGGAGGGAGGGTTGCAACAGGGAATTGAAAGCCTTAGTCAAAGCCATCCAGAGCAATGAAGTAGATCATGCCTTTAAAAACTATTGCTGAAAAAAAAAATAATAAAAAATAAAAACTACTGCTGAGTGGTATTTGTAATGCGATGGGATTCTCAGAATAAAGTATGTGTGGCTTTAAGAGCCCTTGTGGTGGGTATCACCCTTGGCTTGTTTCTATGGTAACTGGAGCAGAGGGCTTTAGGGACCAAAGCCCTTCTACCTACAGATCTTATTTATCTGGCCAAGCATCACAGGGCTCTGCCCAAGTGTAGTGAGCTGAAGAAAGGAGACCTTGAGTGAGACAGTCACAGTCTAGGACAGAACAGAAGCTGTGCAGGACCCTAAGCCTTCAGGATCAGTCATCTGAAAGAAGAATACGGACAGATTCACTGCTTTATACGTTTTGAATTTGCCAAGTGAAAAAGTCATACAAATGAGGAATGAAAGGAGCAATAATTCTGGCCAACAGGATGCAGATTCCAGGTAAATCTCTTTAGTCCTGAATGCCAAACTTCAGCAAGGATCCCCTGAGTCCAGATTCAGCGAGCAAACCAGAGCTGTAGGCTCCCCCATGCCCTCCATCTGGAAGATTCTAAAGTTGTTTCCACTGAGCAACCCTCCGGTTCCCCAATCTTGACTAGCTGACACATCCTCATTGACCTACAAATTGTAATTTTGTTATAAAGGAAAAGAGCTCAAAGTTAGCACCCCAAAGCACAAAATCTAATTCCATTCTTCACAGATGGGGGGGGGGGGGGAAGTCAGCAGGTGTCATTGAACATGGGCCCATTCACTCACCTCTCACCTTTGAAGAATGCATCCCGGGGGAGATCTGTGGTCCTGGCGTTGAGGTGATACACAGACGCCAGGTAAACATGACCACCAGAGTGAAAACAAGAAAGAGAAACTGAAATATTAAAACAGCAAGAAGATAAATGAGTTTTTGACTTGGATTAAGAGGTTAGAGAGAGTGAAAGAGAAAATTTTGCGCATGTGGAAAAAAGAAAATAATTAACTGCATATGTCACCACAAAACATTTATATAGAAGTGTGAAACTAAACGTTGTAAATTCTCCCCCATTAATATTTAAACCAAATAATTCTCAGGAGAAGACAGGTCAGCTCCTCGGAGTTAATTCTAAAGAGATTCAACAAATGCTTTCAATGCCTTCAGCATTCATCTCAGAGCCTGGAGGAATGTCCTGTGGGACTTTGTTACACCCCAGATGAAAACCCGGGACAAAGCAGTTGCTGGTATTTCCAAGTTTCTGATTTCATTAGACTTCCTTTCTGTGTAGCCCTAGCTCATTGATAAGATGTAATGAATAACCGATTTGTTCTCTCACCAGGGAATATGAGCCACATTCTCCAGAAAATGGCCTGGAGAGGAAAGTCTGGTGATGATGAGGTGGCTGCTGTGTGATTTTTTAAAATGGCAGAACTTCAGATTGTAGACTGTAACAGCTTGAAGAAAAGGGGACTGAATTAGAGGCGAGAAGAGATCCACAGAGGCATATTCCCACAGGACTAATTCCAAAGAGAATTCCAAAAACCCAGAGAAGGTTTTGGTAAAACATCCACATAGCACTACATATTCTTTTCCTTTTTCCTTTGAGAGAGAGAGAGAGAGAGAGGCAGAGACAAAAACAGAAACAGAGCATGAGAGGGGGAGGGGCAGAGTGAGGGAGACACAGAATCCGAAGCAGGCTCCAGGCTCTGAGCTGTCAGCACAGAGCCTGATGCGGGGCTCAGACCCACCAACTGTAAGATCCTGACCTGAGCCGAAGTCAGACGCCTAATCTACTGAGCCACCCAGGCGCCCCAGCACTGCGTGTTCTTAAGGCCGTTTAGAGCCCTCCATGTCCTTTAACGTCACACTGGATGAATTAATAATGTTTCTGTAATTCCTCTTCACCTGAAACAAAGAAAGGTTGAGAAATTTGCCAAAGGTTGGTCTAAATGTCAGGAAGAGGAAGATTGGAGCCTAGATCTTAGTCCCTACACACGGAGTCTTATTTCTCTCTACAGCAAAGGAAGGGCAGAGTTTGGAGAATGAGCATTTTCTATGGCTTTGCATGGTGCCATCTACAGTGTTTACTAAGACCAATGGTCCCAAATCCGAGCATCAGGTCTCCCTGATCGAAACTTCACCTTGAACCCAGGAAGATTTTGACAGCATGTGAATCTGAAAAGTAGTTTGAGAATCAGCAGGCACCTGTCAGAATATAATCGGACGAAAAGAGGACTCAACTAGATGGAAGAGATTCTGCCCGATGCTGCTGGCAGAGGATGGCTAGTTCACAAGGCCAGGAGTCCAGGAGTGCAGGGTTCGGGTTTTTAGGGCAAAGCTCACGGACAAGAACAGAATGTTCTCCTCACCCCTGACTGTGGGCTGGAGCAGGGGGGCAAACTGTTTCTTGGGGCTCTTGACTGTTCTCAGCAATGTTCACGTAGCTCAGAGTAGCCCAGATAATTGAGATTCTTTCTCTGAAAGAAAAGAAGGCACGTACAGACAATTTTTTGTTTGCTGTTTGCTTAACGGCAACAGTTAATCTGGACCTCCAATCATTAAAGAAACGTTGGGTATCTTACTCAATTCCCTTTACCAAAGGTGCATTGCCTACTTAGTCAGAGTCAATAAATTTTTTTTTAATGTTTATTTATTTTTGAAGGAGAGAGAGACAGGGTGTGAGTGGAGGAGTGTCAGAGAGAGAGGGAGACACAGAATCCGAAGCAGGCTCCAGGCTCCGAGCTGTCAGCACAGAGCCCGACACGGGGCTCAAACTCACAGACCGCGAGATCATGACCTGAGCCGAAGTCGGACGCTGAACCGACTGAGCCACCCAGGCGCCCCAGTCAGAGTCAATAAAAATGAGTCCCAGGCAAGTGAAAAAATACAAATTAATTTTCATGTTTATTCTATTGTTCCTTAGGGTGGGGCAGGCTGTTAACTGTACTTATGTATAAAGTTAGACCCCAGCACAGCAAAGCTCTGGGAAACAGATGGTGACTTTTATTCATCCTTTCCTAGAGGAGAGCGAAAAGGACCACAGTCAGTTACACTGTCGATGCCACTTTGGTTGTCGCTGTTGTTGACTGATGCCTTCATCAGATGAGGTGTAGATATAAGAGAGGGGTGAGACGCAGGGAAGTCAGGCCATCTCCCAATCCTGTCCCCGTAAAATTAACGTGAAAAGGAGGTTTGGTTTACCTTCTGCTTAGTCTTCAGTCAGCAGAAAAGTAATTGCCTTATCCTAACTGAAAAACGTGACTTCCTGATTATAGTAAAGAGAGGAAAGGGAAAAAAAGAGCAGGGCAGACACAGGCCTTTCATTTGTAAGAACCAGGCGAAAATGTTGCCTCCTGAGAGAGCCGGCAGCTCAGAAGCTGGTGGAAAAGGAGCTGAGGCCGCCCGTGGGGCATTTTGAAGACAGAAGTTGTCCGTATACATGAAGCTCCCAATACACCACCCATTCGAGGGGGGTGATCTGACTCTGCCTGAATTCGAGGGTCATGAAATCAAGGATTTAGAATGTTCGTCGCATTCCCCGCCCCCTCCAAAAAAACCTGTGTTCAAATTCAGACTCCGATGCTTACTCATTGTGAGGCCAGAGGCACTGTTGGAAGTAAACACAGTACCTGCTTCACAGGGTTGTCAAGAAGAGGGGACAGTGCATGGAAGGTTCTGAACACAAGTCTTAACAATAGAGGCTAGTGTTCAACAGAGGCTAGCTACTGTTTCAAGCTTTAAAAATGTTTATTCTTGGGGCACCTGGGTGGCTCAGTGGATTGAGCGTCCACCTGCGGCTCAGGTCATGATCTCAGGGTTCATGAGTTCGAGTCCCGGCCTCTGTCAACACAGAGCTCACTTCAGATCCTCTGTCCCCCACCACACCCCCCGAAACCGATCCTCTCCCACTCATGCTCTCTCAAAAATAAAAATAAACATTTACAAAATAAAAAAATAGAAATGATTTATTCTTGTTATTGTTATTCCTTGACTGACTGGGACAGCCGGGACTTCTTTCTATCCTGCTTTTTTTTTTTTAATTTTTTTTTAACGTTTATTTATTTTTGAGAGACAGAGGGAGAGAGCACAAGCAAGGGAGAAGCAGAGAAAGAAAGAGACACAGAATCGGAAGCAGGCTCCAGGCTCCAAGCTGTCCTCACAGAGCCCACCACGGGGCTCGAACTCACAAACTGTGAGATCATGACCTGAGCCGAAGTTGGACACTCATCTGACTGAGCCACCTAGGTGCCCCATCTTTCTATCCTGCTTTTGACATTGCTGGGCTGACTTTACATGTTCTCCTACCATATCCTTAAAGCCCTGGAATCCTCAGAGCAAGGCAGAGTGAGAACAAGCTATGTTAACCCTAATGGGGCTCCAAAAGTGTGGAGGCCCCTCTCCCTTTGGGTCTCCACCTCTGGCCAGAGAGACTGAGCTCACAGGCAGGACGAGCTTTCTGCAAAGGTGCAGCTGAGTTTTGTACCCAGAGGCGACCATGGAAACCACTGGGGACTCTGGAGGGTGGCCATCCCTGCAAGACACCCTTTCTGATAAACAGGGGATCAGATGGACCTTTGGTGCACACAGACAGGCCTCCCAGACTGGAACAGGTCCACTCGGGGGCCGGGGAGGGGGGTCGCGGGGGAGGCAGCGGTCCTCCACCCAGCTCCTATGACTAATTGTAGCTAACTTTATGGAGCTCTTTTATGCCCCAGCCTCTGTATAATAAGCACTTTGCATATGGATTAGCTCATTTAGTCCTCAGCAGCGTGAGGAGGTAGGTGCTATTAAAAGCCCCATTTTCATAATGAGACACTAAGACTTACAGAGTTAAGCGACTCGTCCGACGTCGACCGTGACACCAAAGCCAAGATTTCAATGCAGGTTCACGTGACACCAAAGTGCACGCATTGGTCACGTTGCCCGTCTTCCGTTTGAGAGCTGTTCACATGGGGCCGGGCAAGCATCTAGGGAGGGGTCTTCTCCGAGGGCAACCCCATTGTGGAAAAGCTACACTGTGTTCCTACTATTCACAAGGGGAAGAGGGAAGATTAAGGGCCTGGAGAAATGTTCCAGGTCCACGCCGTGTGTATGCTGTCAGTAATCCTATCCGGAATTGAGAAACATAGAACAGTTACTGGAAATAGGGTGAAAAATTACTCCATCCACACTTTAGAACTCCCTCATTAACAGTCATGTGACCAAATCCAGGAACAAGCCATGAATATAAGAACAATGATTTGATTTTTATGTTTATTATCTACATTGCATAGGGTGTTACCCCGGCAGCGCTGGGAGGAAACGAGCTAGTAAAAATTATGTGTGGGCCGGTGGAATGTTTTGATTATCCGCATTGTTGATTTTACCTCCTGACAGATTCTTTCATTAGGTTGAATTAACTGATGCGCCTTTCAAGTTCTCAGCTAACAGCAAGCAACGCACTGAGGAATCTCAGGGAATTGCTGCCACCACAGGCCAGAGAGCAAGCAGTTTCATTCTTATCAAAGCATCTCAAATAAGAATAGCATTAGGACTGTGGGGGGAAGAAAAGAGGACAAACCCCACCTTACTGGATAAGCCCTATACAGAAAGAACAGTGAATCTCTTTTGGGTCCTCAAAAATGTATGGGGACATTTTAGGGGGACAAGGTGTGGGGGGTGATTAGAGAACGAAAGAAAAGTCAGTGGTCGTGGTGAGGAACGAGTTAAAGCTAAATATCTAAACCTCTCTGGTCAAAGCTCCGGGGAGCTCTACTTGCCTCGGAGACTGAGAAACCTCCTGGGAAGATTTGGGGAAATCAAGCTTGCTCAAAAAGCAAGGTCTGAGCGGTCAGAAAGAGAGAAGGTTCTCAGTGCAGTCTCATGGCGGTTATTCAGTTCACCGCCTGCCCTGCTGATGCCCCTGGTCCTCCAAACCCTCCTCCTCTATGAACCTGTTGGACCCAAAGCCTGTAGAAAGGAGAAGGCTGTAAGCAAAACTAGAAAATACTCCCACTCAGAGCTGTTTGTGGTGCTTGCCAGAGGCTGGGGTGGAGAGTAGGCGAAATGAGTGAAGATGGTCAAAAGGTATAACTTGCAGTTAGAATATAAATAAGTCCTGGGGGTGTCAGGGACAGCATGGTGACTACAGGTAACGACACTGTATTGCATATTTGGACATTGCGAAGAGAGTAGATGGATGTGAAGCAGACTTATTGTGGTGAGCATTTCATGATGCGTACAATTACAGAATCACTGTGCTGTCCGTCTGAAGCTAATGTGATATTACGTGTCAGTTATACCTCCATAAATAAGATTAAAAAATCTTTAAAGCTGTCTGATATTAGGGCATAGATGTCACCCCTTTGGCACTCCCCTCAGCAATGAAACATATAGAAAAACAGGAGAGACATGTGCTCTGGCATGTCTATCAGGAGACTGCAGCACCCAGAAGAGACGTGGAGATCCCCAGGGAGATAACAAGGGCGCCCAGTAGAAAAGCCAGACATCTGGTGGAGACATGGCAACAAGTGGGACTTTGTTATAAGAGCAACACAAAGTATTTTTCTCAGAAGAGACACTAATCTGCTTTTTGGTTTTTTTTTTTTTAAAGATCACTTGTGTAGACAACTGATTTTAGGGAACCAAGAGAAAAAGTAGGGAGACCAGTTTGGAGCCTGTTGCAATAATCAAGGCAAGAGATAGATGACAGCAGCGTACAGACAAAGGAAGGTGGCAGGGAGGATGAGGAAAACGGATAGACTGGAGGCACATTACGGAGGCAGAGTCAGGAAGGCTGGCTGATGTTTTGGATGTCAAGGGTAAGGAAGAGGGAGAAAACAAGAATGACTCTGATTTCTGCTTTCTTCGCAGGGTGGGTAAGGAAGACTTGCTGAGAAATTAATTTAGAGGAAAAAAATCAGGAGTTCTGTTTTAGACACTTTGAAGTTAATTAAGCATGTCTGGGAGTTAAGAGAAGACAGAACATCAAAGGAAGGTCAGTGCTGCAGCCTCGAACAAAAGTGTGGGATTCCGCAAGAAGAGAGAAGTGAGTGCAGAGGGAGAGGGGAAGGGGTGGCCTGGGATCCACCCTGAAGAAACCACTCTTCAGAGGACAGGTAAAGGAAAATGAACTTGAGAAGAGGACGGAGAACGGGAAATCAGAGAAGTGGGAGGTGGCATGCCAGAAGCCAAGAGAAGAGGACCAGCCAAGAGAGCAATCAGTTTTGACAAAAGCTGCTGAGAAGTTGTGCAGGTCAAGGATGAAGAACATTGCGTTGTGTTTCGGAACATGGAGTCACTGGTGACCTTGGTGAGAGAGATGTCAGTGGAGGCGGAGCCAGAGTGGGTGGGTTCATGAGCAAGCGAACATGCGCATTCAACTTTACTGCCTCTTGAAACGCCACAAAAACAACAATAATGTGATCGTCTTTACCATAAACCCAAAAGGATGGTGAGAAGGGACGAACACACAACAACCACAATGTTTTGCAAGCTAAAAATCACCGATGAGCTATAACTGATTAAGCAGACTGAAGGAAGCCAGATCCTGAGTCAGTAGTGAGGAAGCCTCAAACTAACACAATTTACATTTTCAAAGTCTCAGGGAATGGTGGCACCAGGAAACTTTAAAAGTAGAGGTAAGGTTAGAGGACTGGGAATTGGCATTTGAGTAATGGAAACTGCTTGAAAGCAGTCTGAAAAGTAATCATATTTGCAACCCCCCCCCCCCCCCCCCACCCCCGCCCTGAATAGTTTTTTTACTGCTCTCCCCAGGCCTGGCAGAAGACAGGTTCATTCTCTGGAAAGATATGACCATGAGTCTCCAGACTGGGGTACCAAGCAGGAAGATTAAGAGACTGTATGCTTTTGTGTGCTGAGACTCCTCAAGACTCCTCCCCTCCTCACCTTCCAGAACTCAGGGAAGATTCTCTTGGGAAACTGCCCAGTCCAGAGGCAAGATACCTGCATCAGGGTTACCCAAGGAAATAGCCAGGGCAGACTGCCCTCCTCTGAAGCTCACAGTTGACAAGCTCCATTCATGTTAACAAAGCTTCAAATCAGCTTTTTTGCCCCCACTACCAAGCATAAGCAGGCAGCTATTAAAAGATATCTGAAGAAAGCCACTTGGAGAAAATAAAGAGGAAGAAAACTTCCAGAAAATGATATATTTAGTATCCTCACAGCGTTTAGAAGAGATAGTGCAACCAGGAAAGAAGAACAGATTGCAAGTAAAAATAGGACCCTCAGAGAACAAACAACAACCTAAAGACCTTGGAAATTAAATTTATGATGGCAGAAATGAAAGCCTCAGTAGAAGGGCTACAAAAATAAAACTTAGGCAAAAAAAAAAAAACAAAACAAAACAAAAAAAAACACAAAAAAACCAAAACCAAAAACAAAAAAAAACAATAAAATGGAGTATAGGAAAAAAAAAATATGGAAATTAGGGGATCTGTCTAGGAGTTCCAGTACCCAAATAATAGGAGTGCCAGAAAGAGATATGAAAACACAGAGGGGAGGAAATCGTCAATGAAATAATTTAAGAAAATTTTCTAGAGTTGAACTGTCAAAATGGATGAAGGTAAACCTATCCCCAAGCACATCATTGTAAAATTTCAGAACACTAGGGACAAAGAGGGGAGACTGCAGGCTTCCCTAGAGAAAATAGATGACATTCAGAGGGTTAAGAATCAGAATGTGTTGGGGCACCTGGGTGGCTCAGTCAGTTGAGCGCCTGGCTCTTGATTTTGAATCAGGTCACGGTCCCACAGCTCATGGGATCAAGCCCTGCATCAGGCTCTACGCTAACAGTATGGAGCCTCCTTGGGATTCTCCCTCTCTCTCTGCCTCTCCCTCACTTGTGCTTGCTCTCTCTCTCAAAATAAATACATAGACATAAAAAAAAAAAAAAAAGAATGTCTTTGGACTTTTCAATCATAACACTGGAGGCTAGATCACAAGGCAATGTTGCTTTCAAAATTCTGAAGGAGTTATTTTCAACCTAGATTCTTTTTATACCTAGCCCAACCATCTATTAAGTAAAAGCTTAGAATACAGACAGTTTCATTTGCAAGGTCCCCCCCAATTTACCACCCATCCACTTTTCTCAAGTGACTGAAAGATGTGTCCCACAAAAATAGGAAAGGAGAAGAGTTTGGACTTGGGATTGAAGAAAAAGATGAAAAGAATCCCAGGCTGATAGTGAAGGAACCTCCTAAGAGACAGTGCCACCTACAACAGCTCAGGAAGACAGACTGGAGACGATCTACATGAGGAAGGTGGTCAGAAGGCTGTGGAAGAGATTTCCTCAAGAGGATAAACAAATTTGATAGCTGAATCTAAACATCTTGAGAGGAGTTAAATAGTGACAGCCTTTAGTGGAACTGGTGGTGAGTACATGGAAAACTAAGTAAATGAAAAAAGGCATTCCCAGGAAAATTAAAGGGTGTATAAAAAAGAAAAAGTCATCTACATTTGAGACATGCCTCAGCTCTCAATATCATAATAAAATAAACACTGATTTTTTAACGAAGCAAAACTATAACGTCACCATGCCCTCACCCTGATGTAAGTGTATATGTGAGTGTTGCAGGGAAGAGGAAGGAATGATGGAAAAAATGAGAGTCAAATCTTCACTCTCTCTAAGGGAAAGTCAGTAGGTAAAAGTGCCTAAAATTGAGGGATCAAGAAGAAGCATGATACTAGCATTTTATTTAAAAAACAGAGAGTTCAATGCCAAAAAGAAAATCAGCAGGGCCCCTGGGTGGCTCCGCTGCTTAAGTGTCTGACTCCGATTTCAGCTCACGTCATGATCTCACGGTTCATGGGACTGAGCCCTGCATCGGGCTCCACAACAACAGCATGGCGTCTGCTTGGGGTTCTCTCCGTCTCTGCCCCTCCCTCAGTTGTGCTTGCTCTCTCTCCATCTCTCTCTCTCAAAATAAATAAATAAACTTAAAGAAAGAAAGAAAGAAAGAAAGAAAGAAAGAAAGAAAGAAAGAAAGAAAGGAAGAAAGGAAGAAAGAAAAAGAAAATCAGCAAAAGGAGTTATAAGTAGCTGTCTTTGATGCGGGAAGCAGACCAGGGGACTATTTTTCATCACAAGCCTTATGGAACTACTTGATTCTTTAAAAAAACGTGTGTGGATCATCCCACCAAAAACAGAAACCAAAGAGAAATGAAGGTAAACAGAAAGTGCAGAAGTGATGATGGCATGTGTAGACAAGTGTTTTGAGATATTTGGTTCTAAAGGGGAACAGAAAAGTGAGGTAGCTTGGGTCAAGGGTGGGTTTTTTAAAGATGGGACAGGGAGCACATTTGGCATGAGACTTGTCTACCAAGAGAGAGACTGGTGGTGCAGCAGAGGGAGGATTCCAGAAGGAGTGAAGTCCCTGGGAAGATCAGAGGGATGGGATCCAAAGCCCACAGGGTGGGGATAGGTGTTGATATGGGAGGAACACCTCCTTCCCTGGAATAAGAGGGAACAAAAAGATAGACACAGACACAAATAACATTGCAGAATTTGTTGCGACCCTGCCTCTTGCCTTGTCAGGCCTCAACAAGATACCCAGAGTGGAACCCAATGCAAGACACTGGCAGTTATCCGAGGAGTAACACACACAGCATCTCCAGGCGTGTTCCTGGTTCTTTCAACCCTCCCACGGTGTGGGATGCCAAACTGCCTCTGCTCGATGAGTAACTCTCCCACAATGGATGTATTAACCTTTCACCTCACAGGAATAAGCACGTCTACCTTTGAAGATAAAGATGTCCACTGGTAAGGTGCTGGATTCAATTTTCCGGGGCGGGGGGTGGGGGGGCTGGGGAAACCCTCCTGCTGCAAAACGACTACATCCCAGGTAAAAGCATACTTACTGATGCAACACTGGGCTTGTAGGAAATCAGGGAAATTGCCAAGGGACCCCCTCCCCGCAAAAAAAAGGAGCAAACCATAAGTGGAAATTAGAGCTGCAAGCAGGGATCAGGCAGGGAAGAACAGAACTGTCCTCGGAGCAAATGGTGGCAGCCGAGGCACGATGCTGATACCCTTGAGCCAGCAGCCTGGAGGGGGAGCCGAACCTTGGACTCTTCCATTAGGCCACAACTGTGGAAGAGGTCTGAGTGGTTCCAAGTTAGCAGCGCTTGGCAGAAACAGAAGCAAATCCTTCCAGAAGAGAGCACCCCTGCCCCCGCCCTGTTTAAACCTGGAAGATTCCCACAGATGAAGATCTAACCCATGTGAGCACATGCGCGCGTGCACACACACACACACACACACACACACACACACACGCAGAGATTGGCAGGCCAAGGAGGGGCAACAATGAGCATGAGTGACAGTCAGCAGGCACATCTTCATGAAAAGACAGGAAAAGGAGATTAAAACAAACAACAACAACAACAACAACAAAAACAACAAAACCTGTCTTGCTTACCCGAATTTGGCCTTCGGAACACATACCACAATCGTCTGAGTTCTTACTACAATGCACATTCCTGGGCCTCATTCCAGGCTCACGGAGCCGGGCCTCTGGCACTTGAGCCTGGGAATCTGCATTAACCCTCACTCCCCACAGAAAGAAAACCAGACACGCAGACCTGGCTTTCCTTTCCACAATCACATTCCTACAGCTTTTATTGTTCACTCATTCATCAAGAAATGATCACAGCAGGCCCATCCATTCAAAAACCTAAAGGGAAACTTAAGAAAATAGCTAAACAAAAGAGCACCCCCTAGTGCCAGCACAGGGACCAAGTTGGCCTGGATGCTGTTTCTCTCCTGTTAGAAGCAGCAGGGACCTCGTCTATCCAGCCCCTGAGCCCTTGGAGCCGTCACTGTGCTGGAATCCTGGTCACATGTCCGTGACTGTAGTGCATACAATACTGTGATTGAAGACGATGGGAATTGGGGACCATAATAACCACCAATGTCATAGCTTAACGTAGACTGTGTTCACCAGGCATTTAGAAGTGCTTAGAAGATCCATGGTGGGCTGTCAGGAGACTACAGGAGGGACTGGGAGAACTCACTCCAAAGGAAGATAGGCATAGGCTGGGTCCAAATAATGAGCTCATTTCAAATAGAGGACTAATTTTGAGTACAACAGAAGCTGATTCTAATTTACTTGGCCCAACCCCCAAGGCCCTTATCCTGGGGAAAGTACTGGACAAAAACGAACCAACAAAAAGGACAAAAAATGCAAACAAAACATAACACTGCCTTGAAATTGTGTATCTTAAGGAGCAGGGGACAAGCTAAGGGGAAATGTTAAGTGCCTTGTGAGGAAATTGGCAATGACAACAATAGCCAATCAAAGTTGAATGGCTACTGTGGGCCAAGAAGGGTAGAGTATTATGACAGTCCTATCAGGCAGGCATTACTGTTATTATTTTACAGATAAGAAAGCCGAGTTCAGAGAGGTTGAGCCACTCGCTCGCTAATGCACGACAATATATCGTGGAGCCAAAGTTGAACTCAGGACTGCTCAACCTCACAAGCCACAGTTCTAAGCTTGTTTTTCTGATTTGACTGTTTAAGCAGGTGATTAAATTTCAGTGTTCTCGATTTAGAAAAGTCATTGCAGGATGTTCAGTGAAAATTCCTTCCCTCACCACCGCCACCCGGCTCCGTTCCTCACGGACAGCTAGTGCCGTTAGATTATGTGTGATATTCCAGAGATATTTTAGTCTTTGATCTGTTGCACAAGTGACAGCAGATTACACACACTGTTCTGAACCTCACGCTTTTTTGCAGAGGAAAATGTCCTGTGGAGCAAGCACCCCGTATCAGTACCTAACGGGCCTCCTTGTGCTATTTTGCAGCTGTAGGATCTCACTGCAGTGTGGACGCCAAGGTCCTGTTTCCCAGTCCCTGGTCAGTAGACTTAACGGGTGTTTCCATTTTCCAAACAGAGTAGCTGGTACACTTTACTCTGAGCAAACTCCACTCCCTCTGGAGGGACCTTGAGATCCTCCCATGGCAATCAGGCTCCTGTAAGCTGAGAGACACAGCAATACTTCGGGTTGCCCTAACCAGTGGGAGTTTACAGGGAAGGCCGGAAAGAAGGGGAACTGAACACAGCTGGAGAACAGCAGGAGGCAGAACAGCTTCTCCCAGGCACCGGGCACCTCTGCCCCCGGCAGGGGTGAGGTGTGCCATCAGCTACCCTCACTCTGCTCCCAAGCCTCCCTCTCCCATCTTGTGCCCCGGAGTCCAAACTTTGGCACAGGAGAGGGGCAGGGTCTCCGGCACGTGGATGCCTGGGGAGGCTTGGGGAGCTGTTGGCCCGTCAGATACCCTGGGAGCAGAGTCCACCCCTAGTCCCACCAGGTGTAGAAAAGGTAGTGGGGTCAAGTGGGTGAAAATGGGAGAGCCTGTGCATAAAGGGCCATGTCCCCAGAAAAGGCTTGGAGTTCCTTGCTCAGAGCAAAACAGACTCTCTGCCGGTACCTCTGGCCCAGCGATTTCAGAACCGCCGGGGAGGAATTTAAGTGAGCTGAACTCCAGCCAAGCAAGTGAGGCCGGAGTCAGAGTCAGAGGCTCTCTTAATGTTACCTGGTTTTTAGAACCAGGCTGTTTCAGTCTGGGGGGAAAAATGATCCCAGGCAACCACTGGTGAGGCTTTCTAGCTTAAAAAAACAAGTTCACGTACCTTAGTTCACCACAGTCTCCAGAAGCGCCTATTATCAGTAGCGTTCCCATTTTATGGATGAGGAAAACCGAGGCTCGAGAGGTTGTATGAGTTACCTGGGATCACACAGCCAGTCAGCAATGGAGCTGAGACTCAAATCCAGGCCCTGTGACTCCACTTGGTGCTTCCTTGTGATTCCTCACGTCACTACAGTAGCCCCCTCGCTTATGAGTGGGGCCTGCACTGCAAGACCCCCAATGCCACCTGAAACCACGGATAGTGCCGACCCCTACATACACCGCGTTGTTTCCTAGATGGACATACCTATGTGACCTGTAAATGAAGCACAGTAAGAGATTAACAACAATAGTAAAATAGAGCAATTATAACAATATGCTGTAATAGGGGCACCTGGGTGGCTCAGTCGGTTAAGCGGCCAACTTCGGCTCAGGTCATGATCTCACAGTCTGTGAGTTCGAGCCCCGCGTCGGGCTCTGTGCTGACAGCTCAGAGCCTGGAGCCTGTTTCAGATTCTGTGTCTCCCTCTCTCTGACCCTCCCCTGTTCATGCTCTGTCTCTCTCTGTCTCAAAAATAAATAAACGTTAAAAAAAAAAATTAAAAAAAAAAAAAACAATACGCTGTAATGAAAGTCACGGTCTCCCTCTCAGAATATCTTACCGTACGTACGCTTCTTGTGGTGACGTGAGGTGATAAAACGCGCGCGTGACGAGATGAAGGCACGGGAATGACATAGCCGTTGTGACGCCGCCTTAGGCTACCATTGACCTTGTGTTGATGCGTGAGGAGGGTGGTCTGTAGCTGGACACGGTGGGCTGCGGGAACTGAAACCACGGATAAGGGGGGCTCCTGTACTTGAGTTTCTGCCATTCCCCAATGGCAGTGCTCCCAGCTCTCTCTGGGAGGCCCCCCGCTCCCCTCCCTCCCTGTGTTCTGGCGGGTTGTTCTCATTCACTGCCTTGCCTTAGTCTCATTCCGAAAGGTCGATGGCCCCCCGTTTCTCTGCCCAGCCCAGGCCTTCCTCCCGAGTTCCATGCTCGTCTATCTACTATCCTACTGGACGCCCCCACGTAGCCGCCCAAGTCACCTCAAGGTCTTTCTCCCTAAACCGCGTCCCCTCTTCCTCTGTGCTTTCTCAGTAGCAGTAGCTTCCCTTGCTCAAGCACACCATGTGCCATTGTATGTTGGCAAGACAGGGGTACCGTCATCCCATTTTACAGATGAAGAAGCCAAGGCACAGAGATGCTAACTTACTTGCACAGGGCCATAGCTCTAAGTCGTTGACAGCCGGGATTCAAACTGAGCTCTGTGGCGCATTTCTCCCACATTAGGCTGTCCGGGAACCGCAGGCCACGGTTGTCCACCCTGTTGAACGAACGAGCCAGAAGTCGTGGGGCGCCCTCTTACTCGTGCTTCCCTCTCCCCCGCCCCGTCCCCGCCCCACAGCTGCTCCAGAGCCAAGTCAGTCCATTCTGCCTCCTGAGGGTCTCTCAGGTCGTGCCTTCTCTCCATTCCCATCACCACTCACTCAGTTCAGCCCCTAAATGACAGCTTCCCCTGATACTGAAAAAGCCTCCTAACTAGTTTCTCTGTCTCCAGCATCAGCCCCCACTTCAGATCCTCTCTCTCTGGGAATGAGCCTTCTAAAATATACCCGAGCGGGGAGGGGGGCTGGGGGGCTCAGTCAGGTAAGCGTCCGACTCTTGGTTCTGGCTCAGGTCATGATCTCACGGTTCGTGAGTCCGAGCCTCATGTGGGGCTATACACAGAGTGTGGAGCCTGCTTGGGGTTCTCTGTCTCCCTCTCTCTGCCCGTCCCTCGTGCTCTCTCGCTCTCTCTCTCCCCCTCTCACTCTAAATAAATAAATAAATGAAATAAAAGTAAAAATGAAATATACCTGATCATCACATGCCACTGGTTAAGAGTCTCCGAAGGCTTCCTACTACCTTGAGGATGAAATCTCAAGTCCCCGAGACTGCCACTGCCTGTCCCTCCGTGCCACCTCTTGCTGGGTCTCTGCAACAGCCCGTAGCGTAATGGATAAAAAATAGGCTCAGCTCTTGGAGGTTTCCACGAATGGAGCCAATATGTACGCTCTGTCCATGGCACATGCTGCTAAGCCAGGTTGTCTATACTGCAGTCCAGTGACACGGAATAAAGCCTGGGTGAGAGGCGTTCAGATGCAACACAGAGAAAGACTGAATTGCGCACGAACTACTGACAAGTGTCCAGTAATCTAACATGCTGTCGTTTACCCACTCGGTCACATTCATATTGTCTTTGGCACAATGTAATCTGGTTTTACCACAGGGTCACCAATTACACCCAGGATGGCAGGATGTGTTACGGAATGATTTATCGCTCCACACCTCATAGAAAAGTGCACTTTATATATTTACCAAAACTATTCAACGCAGAGAGCATAATTTGTGCTCAGCAGAAGAAGGATCTGGCTGTTTGATGCTCATTAGCATATTAAAGCCCCAGAGAAATCCAGCAATGCAGAAAGTAGAGCGATGTTGTTCACAGTTTTCTCTCTGCACATCTATCTAGTAACATCTTCTAGAAATGTTTCCTGTCCACAGATGTTTGGGGAAGCACTGTAATCCAGGGCAGAGTCTCTAAAGCCTTCTGGAATTTCACCTACTCTGAAGGCGGGATGTAACTGCAGATTGCCATTCTGCCTTGAACAGCTTGGGTGGATTCCCACCAGTGTTTCAAGATTTAGTTCAGGTACCACTTTTTCCCAGAAGCCATCGCTCTCTCTCGTTTTCACACACATACACACACACACACACGTTTGTGACATGTAAATTGTATATAATCCCATAACACCCCTCTCTCACATTTTCTATTGTTTTAAATTATTTTGAGAGAGAAAGAGACAGCACGAGTGGGAGAGGGGCAGAGAAAGAGAGAGACAGAATCCCAAGCAGGCTCCACACTGTCAGCATGGAGCCCGATGCGGGGCTCAAACTCATAAAACCGTGAGATCAAGACCTGAGCCGAAACCGAGAGTCAGACGTTTAACCGATTGAGCCACCCAGGTGCCCCTTCTATTGGTTTTTCTGGAAAATCCAGCTTGGACTGACTACAGCTGAAATAGAATTATGTATGGGCTCCAGCACTGGAAGCTTGCTGCTAGAGCAGCTCCTGCCTTACTCCCTCCCAGGTTCAAGTTCAGCTGGAGGGCAGGCACCTGCCTCTTCAGCAGGCCCATCCCATTGGTCACATGTCTGATCACTGTAGACAAGGAAATGAGTGCAGGAATGTGGCCTAGACCATGGGGGCCACCTCGGAAGTTGGGAGGAGAAAAGCTCTCAGGTACCCCCCGCCCCGCCCCCTGCCCTGCCCCGATCACGTAGGGCCTGCTGCTGGGGCCTTACCTCCCTCTACCCAGCCCTCCCAGGGCCAGTGTGTGGCTGATTCTCTGGACCCAGCGCGACATGGGCCAACTTTTCCTTCCTCATCTCACTGTTGCTGCTGGTTTTCTAAGTGTTTGAATGCTGTGAAAGCGAATTAAGTACTGCCCTGAGACGCATGCTGGTGGTAGTAAAAACACCGTCTGTTCCAGGAGAACACCCAGCCAGGAGGGCTGATCCCACGTATGAAGACTTGCAGGCACTGTGGGGACATTTTCCTCGCCCTGCTAGGTCATTTTCCCCACTGATTTTGCCACTAGAATTTGAACAAGTTTGGTTTTAAGGGGACGTCTTCAATTTGTAGGATTTGAACAAATCCTGCTGGGCAGAACTTGTCAGAAGTGAGGAGGGAGAGCTGGCCAAGAGTGATTTCGTGGAGCCCCCTGAACACACTTCACTGGCTCCACACCTTCCAAGGACCAAATTCAAACTCTGTAAGTGACCTTCAAGCCAGGCTCATCCCTCAGCACGACCTGACTTGTGCTTGACCTTCCAGCACCTCAGAACCGCACATGGCCCCCACATCCACCATTCCATGCCCTTGCTCATGCGCTTCCCTCTACCTGATGCCTTCTACCTCCTGTTGGCCCGGTTAACCGCTGTCTTTTAAGCCTCGGCTGTCACCTCCTCCAGGAAGACTTCCCTGATCTTTCTGCCTATCGAGAAGTAAGCATTGTACGCATTGTAATCATTGTAAGCTTCCAGTAATACGTTGTAAGCATTTCTATTCCTCTGAGATGAGGGTAGGAGGTATCGATGCCTCGCATTCAATGTACAGCCTGGTATGTTGTGGATATTCAACACAATTTTTTAATGACAATGAATACATTCATACAGGAATGAATCTTGGTCCCTGGCATTCCAGCCCCTAAACCCCTGATACCCCTTCTGGGTATCTGTCCCACATTTTCACTGTTTTATTTCTTTCCTTCCTTTCTTCCCTTCCTTCTTCTCTCCCCTCTCCCTTCCTCCCTTCTTTCGCTTTCCCTCCCTTACCCCCAGCTGCCATTAAAATCTTCCAACAAGAAAGCTTCCAATAAACTCAGCCTAAACATAAATGACTAAGAGGACATGTTACGTCTCCACCCACCACTGCCACCACCAGTGGGGATTTTTTAAAACCCCACGCACGGTCTTAAAGCTAAAGGAATAAAACTGTGACACTGGGGTTTAGGCATTGGCTGGAAGTGATCATCTCGGGTCTCTGAGGCCCCACTGGCCCCTCCTCTGCTCACACTCATCTTCTCTGCTACTGGGTGACAGAGCAACGTGTGTGCGAGGTCAGAGGAGATGCCGCTACCCAGCAGAAAAGTCGTGAGTAAAGGGAATGTGCAGTTCTTAGTGGTTGGGCATTTGGACCCTAGAACAGACTGTCATCCACTGTTGTGTGACCTTGGTCACTCAACTTCTCTGAGGGTGAGTAAAAAATGCTCATCTCATAGGGACAGTCAAGATTAAATGAGGTAATCCCTGCAAAGCACCTAGCACAGTACTTGACTCAGTCAGTACTTGCCAAATGTTAAATATCCTGTCATTGTGACATGACAAAGTGCCCCAAAAGTTAGGGACTTAAAACAATAATAACTTATTATTTCCTCGCAGATCTGGGGATTCTCCCTTAGGGTCCCTCATGTACTAACAGTCAGATGGTGAGGGGGCTAGAACCGCCCCGAAGGTTCTCCCATATGTCTGGCACCCGGGGCCAAGAAGACCCAAATAACTGATGGTTGAATGGCTCCCCAACCGTCATACTCTGTCTCTATAGCATCAGATATATACATGTTTGTTCTATGGACTCTCCAGCATGGTGGCTTCAAGTAGCCAGACTTCTCACATGGAGGCTCAGGGCTCCAGGGAAAGTGGACAGAGACACAGACGCAGACACAGAGACCTGACCTTTCCTGACCTAGCATCAGAAGTCTCAAGGCATCACTTTCTCCATACTTTTTTGGTCAAGGTAGTCACACAAGCCCATCCAGGTTCAAGGGGAGGGAGCACAGTCCTCACCTTTTGATAGGGGGGTGGCAAGGTTCTAAAAGAATATGTGGTGTGGGAAAGATTGTTATGACCATTTTTGGAAAAAACAGTCTGACACAGTATTATCACAGTTACCGTATATTGAGCACCTGCTGTGTGTTTTGTGACTTCCATATACTATCTAGAAAGATTAAAAAAAAATTTTTTTTCTTAACGTTTATTTATTTTTAAGAAAGAGAGACAGAGCGTGAGCAGTGGAGGGGCAGAGAGAGAGGGAGACACAGATTCCAAAGCAGGTTCCAGGCTCGGAGCTGTCAGCACAGAGCCCAGCATGCGGCTTGAACTCATGAATCATGAGATCATGACCCAAGCAGAAGTCAGACGCTCAACTGACTGAACCACCAGGCACCCTCTTGAAAGATTTTTTTTTAAGTTTATTTATTTATTTTGAGAGAGAGAGAGAGAGTGTGTGAGCAGGTGAGGGACAGAGAGTGAGGGAGAGAGAAAGAATCCGAAGCAGGCTCCACACTGCTAACGTAGAGCCCAATGTGGGGCTCAAACTCATGAACTGTGAGATCATGACATGAGCCTAAGAAATCAAAAGTCGGACGCTTAACTGACTGAGCCAGCCAGGCGCCCCTCTAGAAATATTTTAAAGCACTGGATTGGTTGAATAAATTGTAGATTTAGGAGCTGAGCCTGAAAATAGACATGATATGGGGGATCTGCAAGAATCACAGAACATAAAATCCTTTTCCGCAGAAAGGGGACATGGGGATAGTTGCTCATTATCAAATGTACAACAGTTACACACAACTCACAGCTCAAATTGCATTCAATTACTCAAAACAAAGCTTACCAAATTTTGTTTAAACTGACTGCTGGAGAAAATTAAACTAATTTATCTGCACCAGCTAAAAATGATTTGTTCTATTTCTAACACATAATGTCTTTGAGGCTCTGGCAGCCTTGCTTTGTCATAGTAACCAATGCTAGAATGCATTAGCCTGCTTGTGCTCTCGCCTTCCCACGGGCCTAAATGGGAAGGTGTCAAAGGAGGAAGGGACGCACGAGCACCCTCATGTTGCCTCACGCATGGGCAGAGGAGATGTCTGTGCCTGTGTGCATGGAAATGACTGGTAAGCCCCTGGGACTGTGATTTCCTCCACTTCTGACATCCCCTAAAGGGCTTCTTTTTTTTATTTTTTTACGTTTGTTTATTTTGAGAGAGAGAGAGCGTGCATGAGAGTGGGGGAGGGGAGGAGAAAGCGAGAGACCGAATCCCAAGCGGGCTCCACGCTGTCAGCTCCCACGAGCCATGAGTCTGACATTTAACCTCCTGAGCCACCCAGGCACCCTCACCAAAGACCTTAAGAAGCATATTTATATAAACCAAGGAAGCAGGTTACCTGGGAGGGAAACACTTCAACTAGCTAGTATACTAGGGGATTGGGTCATCTTCCCAACACCCGTGACCAGGTCCTGCTACCTATCGGAATGCAACCCCAAGGGTGTGGGTGATCGAGAGGAAAGAATGGAAGGCTCGCAGGGTGGTGTGCAGCCTGGGGTATTGCATAGTCGCAGGGAGCATCTGGGAGTCAGAGCCCCGAAAGGAGGTGTCCCGGATCCAAGAACAAACCTCATCATTCACAGCCAGCCCTACACATGGAAATCAGTCCCAAAGGGACGTGTATCAACCAACTGGGCGTCAATGAGGAAAACAGAAACTACATGAGGTGCTCTAACAGAAAACTCAAAACGAGTACAAATAATGTATAAATAAATGATAGATGGATTTAAAAAATAAAGTCTGATACTTGAAGGAGAAAGTCTGATACGTATTCCAAATAGGTCCTCTCCCCAGGCCAGTACTTCCAGGACTTGGGCTCAGATGGGTCGGCTGACTCCGAGTGGAGTCAGAGAACAGGGGCACAGGGTGAAGGGATGTCACTTCAACTCCAGACCTAGAAAATGCCAACTGAATAGTCTCTGTGAATAAGGAAGAAAATGGAGCTTGCCGTATGCCAAGACAGCATGCTATTCCATCCCCTTCCGCTGGTACTTTCTTGACCTTTCTGGGAGGTCCTAATGGACTGTCCACCTCTTTCTATACAGCAGCCTCTCTCTATAGAGATGGCCACATGACCCAAGCCGGCCAATCAGAGCTTCCCGTCTCTTAGCCAAAGAGGTCGATTCACGGGAGGATGTGACCTGGGTTGTCTCTGGGGCTTATGGCTATGCGGACACGGCTGACACGAGTGCACTTTCTACTGTGGTTGCTGAGCATGAGAGATGGAGGGGGCCGGGAGACATTGTGCCCGTCGTACGGGGGAGAGTTTGTTGAATGAAGTGAAGCGTCACTAGCAGAGCTGGGAGAGAGAAGCAGCCCTACACCAGCTATGTGTGACGCCAGATCCACCCCTGGACTGCCCAGCTATATGAACCAAGGCATTCTCCTTCAGCTAAGCTCGTCGGAGTTGGGTTTCTGTCACTCCCCACCAAAGAAGTCTTGACTAACACCAGCAGTAAAACATCATCAGATTCCAGCATAGAATTTGCGGTACTCAAGATACAGCAGATTCTTTGTCAACTACACGGCTGTTGTAACGCTATTTTGTGGTTTAATGCATTCCTACCCATTTCAAGATTCCTAAAAACCTATCTCACTTAATTGCAATCTTATCCAGTCATCTCACAAACATCATGCAAAGTACAGTTGAAGGAACAGTCATCTCTTCTTCTTTCAATGCAAAAAGAAATCCTTAACGGAAATCTATGTTTTTATTGCTAACTTGAGATTCAACCTAAATAAAGTTAATGACATGCCCTTTATGTAGATAGCCCCTTAGCTACAATAAGGAGAGTGGCCTCTGTTTTATTTCCAGGAGAGGAGGTTCCAAGGTTAACATTTATCTAACTACAACTTCTGTTAAAAGAGTAAGAGGGAATATGGTACAAACAGAAAAAGATCTCGATTCTTCCTGACCACTGCTTCTTTAAGCAACTGCTGACCAGTTGTTCCTCCCTGTCCCTGGATGAATTCTAAGCAAAGTCCCACAGCTTTTCCAGTCATTCTGTTGATTAGTGAATAGGCTCCTTCTTCAGATAGTGGAAAGTCCAGTTCAGTCTACTATCAAAGCTATAATCCCACAACCAATTTAAAGTTCAGGACCGACTCAGGCTAAGAGACTCAAAACAGGGGCGCGTGCGTGGCTCAGTCGGTTGAGCGTCCGACTTCGGCTCAGATCATGATCTCACGGTTCGTGGGTTCGAGCCCCGCATCGGGCTCTGTGCTGGAGCCCGGAGCCCGCTTTGGATTCTGTGTCTCCCTCTCTCTCTCTGCCCCTCTCCCTGCTAGAGCTCTGCTTCTCTCTTGCTCTTTTGAAAATAAATAGACATTAAAAAAAATAATAAAGGTACCTAGTGCCAGCTCCCTTCCATGGGGTCCTCATGCAGCTGTGAGAAGCCCCCCCTCTGAGCTCTCTCCTCCTCCTGCCACCATGGGCCACTCCATCCAGGCTCTGCATTCATGGTTTGAAATGTGGCTCAGGGTCAGTCCCTTTGTCCCTCCAACTCCAGCGGGCACCTGTGGGCGCTCTCAAGCCTCACAGTCTCACTAGGCTCACTGTGGGGAAGGGGCTGGGGACCGTCACAGGCAAAGGGGCAGAAGCGGCACCTCACAGTGCAACGGCTCCCGCCCTAGAGAGCTGCTCTCCGCCATCTCAGGCTGCACCCCGAGCCTCTTCTTCTGGGGTCTCCGGGGCTGTGACAAGCTGATTTCATAATGGCTTAGAGAGTCCTGCACACATAAGCATTATTTCTCTTTCCCTTTGGGGGGTCTCTGCTGAAACTCTGAGACAACAGAAGGTGTGTCTAACACTCTGGTGCATGTGATTCACAAGATGTTTTGGGTTTTGTTTTGTTTTGTTTTTTTTAAGTTTTATTCATTTAAGTAATCTCTACACCCAATGTAGGGCTCGAACTCACAAGCCTGAGATCAGGAGTCAAGTGCTCTTCTGACTGAGCCAGCCAGGTACCCCCACAAGATGGCTTTTTTTTTTGTTTATTTTTGAAAGAGAAAGAGCACGAGCGGGGGAGGGCAGTGAGAGAGAGCGAGACAGAGAATCTGAAGTGCGCTCTGCGCGGACAGCAGCCCGTCCGACACGGGGCTCCAACTCCCAAACCGTGAGATCATGACCACAGCTGAAGTCGGACGCTCACCCACTGGACCACCCGGGTGCCCCAAGATACAGTTTCCAAACACAGTTTCCTCTGTTCCCTGCTGGCACTCCGAGAGACGCACAGGCCAGGCATTGTCACGCTCGTCCTCCATGTTACCAGGAAAGTGGAAATGGGAGCTCTGGAGCTCCAGGCAGACAGAGGAGAGGGACCTGGTGCTCTCACTTCATCTCTCGGTTGACTCTTGAATGCTCTTTCTGTGGCAAAAGGCCAGCACAGGGCTGGGAGGCTCCCCCATGGAAGTCCCCCCCCCCCCCCCCCCCAGCCTGCTGGTCACAGCCACCCACAGCCCAGCCGGAGGGATCGTGGAGGCCCTCTCCTCACACATCACCTCCAGCTACGTGGGACTCACCACCCTTCTTCACACACACGGGCTCTTTCTCCCACCAGCTTGCTGGAGCTTCCAGAACAAGGTAGCACCCACTGGGGGCTCCAGCCACTGGGGCGTGTTCTCCCACAGTTCCGGAGGCCAGGAGTCTGGGTGTCCCGTGGTTTGCACACACATCACTCCCATCCCTGCTTCATCTCTTTCTTCTCCCAAGCTTTCCTAAGATGGATGGACGTCTCTGATGGATTTGCAAAAGCCTTTTTAACAATCTCCCTAGGATCCCATTCTGGCATCTGCTGGCTCATGATGTCTACGTTAAAACACCAAGTTACAACTGAGGCCCATCTTCCCCCCACCTCCCGACCCTTGAGGGTGGGAAGACCAGTCAGAGAAGGACAATGTTGCTGCCCTCACCTGGCATGGCTCACGTCACAAAGAGAGAGCGGGTTCCCCCCCCCCCACCTTTGGTGAACGGGGACCAGATCTGGGTGATTTCCCTGTACCCTACACTGTCCTGTTCCGAGGAAGGATTTGACTTCACCGATACAAAACCTGCCACGTATTTCTTCTCCCAAATGAGTCAGTGGGGAGGAGCTGAAATGGCAGTTGTTTAAGAAAAGAAGTGTAATATTTAAAGAGAGTTTTCCGCTTCCCCCTCGCTTGGGGAAAGGAGCCCTTAATATTCCCATCAACCGTGACACGTGTGAATCACACACTTTTCGTTCTTACAGAAGCGGCATGATTCATCGCGAACCCTGCCTGCCAGCTGTGGGTTGCGTGTTATTCTTCTGACAGGGCAGACTTTCCCTGAGGAAGAGCTCTGGGGACCCGCCACTGCCAGCTGCGTGTTACTGTCAGCCGGCCTTTGTTCGCGTCCTTTCAGAGACCGGAGATGGGCCAGGGTAACCTCGACACCAGCTCTGAGCTTGTGACACGTTCCCAGAGTCTGCGGACGGGCTGTGCTCCCAGCGCTGTGCAAACCAGGCCGCTGTGGCCGAGAAAGTGAGCCGCAGTTTGTGCGTCTTCTGTTAATTTCAAATTTTGTGCATAAAGAAACATTTATTATGTTTTAGATTTTTTTTAATTAAAAACATTTTTCATTAATTTTTTATTGAGAGAGAGAGAGAGAGAGAGAGAGAGAGAGAGAGAATCCCAAGCAGGCTCCTCCCTGTCAGTGCAGAGCTCAACTCGGGGCTTGAACCCACGAACCATCAGATCATGACCTGAGCAGAAATCAAGAGTCGGACGCTTAACCAACTGAGACACCAGGCGCCCCTACTTTTTCAATAAACCTTCCTGAAAATTTACATACAGCTGACTGCACCCATTTCATATACATATATATATATATATATAGAGAGAGAGAGAGAGAGAGAGAGAGAGAGAGAGAGAGAGAGAGAGTTTTGACAAATGGATAGATCTGTGCAACCTCCACCCCAATCAAGATAAAGAACATTTCCGCTGTCCCAAAAAGTTCCCCGCACCCATTTAACATCAATCTCCCCCTCTCCCACCTTAGGCAAGCACTGAGCTGCTTTCCGTCACAACGGATTGGTTTTGCTTATTATAGAACATTATGTAAGTGGAATCACACAATATGTGTGATTTCTCTTGTTCCATCTCGTTTCTTTAGCCCAGTGTCATGTTTCTGAAATTCGCTGATGTGACTGCATGTATCCATAGTCTATTTCAGTGGCTGAGTGGTATTCCGCAGTATGGATACATCACAGCTAGTTTACCCATTCCCCTGTTGAGACGCGTTCGGTTGTTTCCAGGTTTTGGCTACCATGAACAAAACTGCTATGAACATTACTGTGCAAGTCTTTCTCTTGCACATATGTCTAGAAGGAGAGCAAGCTGCATTTTTAAGAATTCGTCAAAGGTGATGGCGTAGATCGTGACCAGGAATGGGGGAGAAATGTGAATACTGCAGGTGATTAGATAAGAAAATTATCAATAGAATTTAAGAACTTCAAAGAAAAATAAAGAGCCCTCCTCTAAAAAAAAAAGAAGAAAATTGTAAGATTATAATACAGTGAAAATCAAATGGTGTGGGTTCCTGTGGGATGGGTAAGACGGCAGCAGATATGGAATGTCCTGGAGTTGAGGGATTTAACAGTTCCCTCGTAAAACAGTTCCCTGACCTTTCTCCAGTCTCAGACTAGCCCCACACCTTCCGGAACCACCACAAAATGAAAGTAGATATATCTGATCCTTACTTCACAGAGCTCTAAGGTCATCTCTTGGCAAATGTTTGGGTCCTTTAGGAGAACGTTAGCTATAAAAGGCCAAGGTGATGTATGCTGTACTTATAAATATGGACTGAGTGCGGGAGGCCAGGCACAGAACAGGCATAAGGTATTTAACCCAGAAATTCTCTCCAAAAGGTAGTACAGAATAAGATCAGTTTTATTACTGAATAAGCATTAAGCCAGACTGTGATGTGCGGCACAATGTGCTGCGAATTGCAGAGAAAGAACAAAGTCTCACTCTTTAAAGAGCCAGGCAGACACGACCCATTCCATACGTGTTCTCAAGACAAATCATCACTAGTCCTCAAGTACGGGCAAGTGATGCACCATTGGTCACACGTAGTTCATTCTAACTCTACCTGGTAGTTGAGGACCTTGTGTGCTAGCTAACTGGCTTTATCCAGAGGAGAAACGACCTTCCGACTTCATGATAGGAGGTTATCTTGAGGCTTAGAGGGAGGTGCTCACCAAAGTTAGGCTCCTACCCTCCCACCTAAGACAGAGCACTGTCTCCCTTGATGTTCACATTCCAAAGACATGGGGCCTAGGTCACCGACAGAGACACTCCTGGGCCACAGCGTTGGCAAAATGCCAATCTAGTCTTCAAAACGATTTGTGTATCTTTCGGGGCACCTGGGTGGCTCAGTCGGTGAAGCATCTGACTCTTGGTTTCGGCTCAGGTCATGATCTCGTGGCTCACAAGTTCGAGCCTCGCATTGGGCTCTGTGCTGACAGCTCAGAGCCTGGAGCCTGCTTTGGATTCTGTGTCTCCCTCCCTCTCTGGCCCTCCCCCACTTGCGCTCTGTCTCTATCAAAAATAAATAAATGTTAAAAAAAAATTTTTTTAAATGATAGGTGCATCTTTCAAAGATGGGAGAAGGCACTTATAATGGCAAGTTTCCTAAAATCAATGCTTGGAAAAAACGAGAGAGAGAGAAAAAAGGGAAATCTCTTCCTTTATTTTCAGCAGAGAGAATTGAATCTGCTTTTAGTTTGTTTTTGTTCTGACAGTACACACTGGGCATTCCTTAAAATGATGCACACAAAATAAATCCATTTTGGCCCAGCGCCCAATCCGGGGCCTCCGGCTTTGGAGTGAGTAAAGTTGAGGGATATGGAGCCAGGGGCTTTGATGCAGGACGCTATTCTGGAGTCTTCCCTCCGACCCTTCCCATCTCATGGCTGCTAAGAAACTATCCTCCTCTCCTCCCACTGCCAGCTTGAGGACCTTGACTCTTATTTGATCCTTGCAATCCTCCAGAGGCCCCAGTAAAGTCCCCGATTGACCCCTCACCTCTGGAGGCACCTAGGGTCAAGGACACCTCGAGGCAGGGGCCGTGGCTGGGCACTGTTTGGGCTCAGTGAATCAACGTCTACGCGGAACACAGAGAAGCTTGTTAGATCCAAACCCAGCATGACCTGCGCCCCCTTTCCTGAGCCAACGTCCCTTTCGTTCTGTCTACAGAGACGTGTGACACTGCCGATCCAATTACCGCAGTCTCTTTCTAAGACGTTACCAGTTTCTAAATGTTTTGAACTGAGACTGGGTGGCTTCCCTTCCTAATGAACTCAAGCGGCCTCTTCCCTGATGGTGGCAGCTAGAATTATGGCTCGCTTCACTCTGAGAGGGGGGTGTACAGAGTGACCCTTTTGTCACTCTTGTTTATCTGGGCTTGTTTCTGGGGAGGAGGAGGACATTGTCCAACAGATGCGTTACTTTACCCCAGCCACTCTGCTCTTGCGGAGAGCAGCTGACACAGCGGGTGCGGGGCTGAGAGTTTGTGTTTGCTGCTGTGTGACACTGCGGGAGGGGGAAGATGGTCGATACTGTCATTATTTAAAGTCAGTTCCACCTACTGGGCTGAGTCACTGGAAGGAACGTCGCTGCCTGGGATTTTGCATCAGTCTCAAAAATATGCCTCTTACAAGGCCTCCTTAAAAGGAAGGCTGAGTGGGTCTGCAGTCCTGCACACAGCTACCTCTCTGCTCAGGGCCTGGGGTCCCCCGCGCACCCCGACAGCAGTGATGTGGCACGTTTGTCTCTGATCGGAGCTCGGAGGGAGGCAGGGCTCTTCCCCCACTTGGCCCACAGGCTGAGAGTGGATGAGGCGGGGGCGCTGCCCCAAGGCAGCCGGAGAGCAGCCTGGCCCAGAATCGGCATTCCCTTCCTCCTGGCCTAGTCCCGAACCAGTAAGGGAGGAGAAAGGGGCTTTGCGTCTGAAAACATGGACCCCAAAAGTGCACCTGTAGCCGGCCAAGTCAACAGAGACAAAAATCCACTTTGGCTGAAATGACCCGACCACCTGACATTAGATTTCAGAAGAAATGAGACCATTTCCTTTTTTTTTTTTTTTTTTTTCTTATTCTTCAGACCATGGTAAATATTCTCTCCCTGCCCCTCAAAGTCCCAAATAAGAGGCTTCCTATAAAAGCCTTGACTAGTTTCCAGAACACTTGTGACTATTCACAGGGAAACCAATGATTTCCCAAGTGGTGAGTTCTAACGGTTCTAAAAACACAGCTCTGGAGCCGAGGCAAACTTTGGTGACTTTGGGCAAGCGACCGTGACCCTGCATCTAGTTACTCATGATTTTTTCATCACAGGGTTACTATGAAGGTTAAAAGAGATAACGGATGCAAAACACTAAGCACAGAGTCTGACACTTATTAAGCCCCCTATAAATGCTGAAGATAAAATTATAAAATGTTCAATAATTATCTCATGCTACCTATCTGGACACTCTAAGTAATCGCTCTAGGTTTACTTTTTAAGCACTTTCTATAAGGACAGTCCCTTAAGATTTCCTCAGTAAAAGCGGTTTAAGCATGTGTCTTAAACTCTACGTTTTCCACATGCTACCAAAACAAAGCTCCTCTAATGAAAACATTTACTTTTCATTTGTCATGTGGGTGACTGGAGCCCCCTACTGTCAGGGGAGCTCTCAAGTACTTGGTTTAGAGGATTTTCCATCCAATTTCCAAACTCTTGGGAGCCTTTCGAGAAGTCCTGGTTAAGGCTCAGGAGGATTGGTTAACCCATGAGAACAGGTCCCACACCACTAAGAAGGTGAGAAAAGAAAGCTTCCCTCTGCATAGTAACAGGGCACGCTCTCCAAGAGTGAGGCGAGCTGGGACTTCTCAATGCTGCTGCTTCTTTTTTTTTAATGTTTATTTATTTTTGAGAGAGAGAGAGAGAGAGCGCACAAGCAGGGCAAGGGTAGAGGGAGGGGGATAGAGGATCCAAAGAGGGCTCCGCGCTGACAGCAGCGAGCCCGACGTGGGGCTCGAACTCGCCAACTGCGAGATCACAACCTGAGCCAAAGTCAGACACTTAACCGAACGAGCCACCCAGGCGCCCCTCGATGCTTCTCGAGTATTCCAGAGCCCCTCTCCACCCTCCTCATCTCCTCGCAGAGTCAAGCCTCCTTTCACTGCACCTCTGGACCTTGAGGTGTCTTTGGGGTTCTTTGCTACATGGATGCCAACCAGAACTACTCATGGCAGACACCTCATTGCCCCCACCTGGCCCTGCTCTGAGGAAGGGATGGGGTCTGGGAGCTTCCCCCAGCCTCCTAAAACAGGCAGCAGAGGGATTTAGCCACATGACATCAGTAAGGGCTGAGGGGCAGGGTGTAGAGATGGGCCCTCTGCCCACAAGTTGTCTGCACAGAATTCAGACCACCGCTAGTGAGTGGCTTTTCCAATGGAAGGTCCAGGTCCATCTGTCTGATCATTTGGGAACGAAAATAGCAGCATAACAACAAAAGACAGACACTTAAATAGCCCTCGCTCTGTGCCAGGCATCGTTCTCAGCATGCTACTTATATTAACTCTTCAGTTCTGTCCTTAGGCCCCAGAATGGAAAGAGTCTGAACTCCCTCCAGGTCCTGGGGTGAGGAAGAATGCCAGGTGAGAGATGTAGGAAAAAAGAGAGCTTTCTCTTTTCTGGAAAGTCTGCCAACTTGGAACCCCTCCCTCCCCATCTCCTCTGAGATGTTCCTGTTTCACAGAAATTCAGCCTTTCTTCTGTTTTGGAATTCGGGCATCCCCAAACGCTCCCCACCCCTGCAATGGCTGGTCTCCTTCCCCAACACCATCAGCAGACCACCCACCAGGTGGCTCTGGGGCTGAACTTACCTTCTCTGGGCACCCACTCAGGTTTCTAGATCATCACCAGCATCTCTAGCCTAGGCAGCTGCCTTCACATCCTCTGGCCCCAGCAGGACATAAAGATCCTCGGTCCACAAGGAAAGGTCCAAGAGGGACCCCTGAGCTGGAGAGCAAATGATATTTTGAATCCTTCCACTACTGCTAAAGAAACAAACACATGAACTTCTCCAGGGCTGGAATTTTTTCTTTTGCTTTGTATCTCCTGCAACTCCTGTGACTACACACAGCAGGCACTCAATAAATGTCCACTTAGGAAAAGAATGAATGATATACTTGCCCGGCACACTCAGACCTCCCGTCAGGAATATCCAGATTCAGCATGTAGTTGGTGAGCAACCGGTGGGCACTTCTAACCAGAGCACCATACCAGTAACCAAGCTGAGAGAGTGTGGCGGAATCATAAAACCCTTTGTCCATCTGCCAAGACAGTTTGAATGCATAAGTGTTTCGTGATAAGGGCAGAAACGAGCTGTGCTTCAGAGGCCCTGTCAGTTCGAGGATTTCACACCAGGTCAAAACTTCAGAGACTCCACGATGGGTCAATAACAGCTAATGGGTAAAGAAATGCTCGAGCTGCTCTGGGTGCTGTAAAACCGATGTGATTCCCCAGAATAAGCGCCCGTCTCCTCAGTCGGAGCCCGCAGCTGCCACTTACATGCCCAAGAAAAAGGCCCAAGGAGACAAATGCCAAAGGAGAAAAGCACCAGGGCTCCGGTTAAATCTGCTCCTCTGAGAGGGAGGGGGGAGAGTCACCCAAAGGGAAACTCCTGTGGGTAACAGAGCAGCCATATCACTGCCCAGAGAGTGGAAGGTGCTGGAAAGGCCAAGCGATGTGGTGCACTTTTAAAATAACTGATGATCGATGGGTAGTTTTTTAAGTTTTTACTTTTAAAGTTGTTTATTTTGAGAGAGAGAGAGAGCACGTGCATGGGGAAGGGGGCAGAGAGACAGAGGGAGAGAGAGAATCCCAAGCAGGTCCTACTACTCTGTTGCGCAGAGCCCAACATGGGGCTTGATCTCACACACCGTGAGATCATGACCCAAGCTGAAATCAAGAGTCAGACGTTCACCGACTAAGCCACCCAGGCACCCCTAATAATAAATGTATGGTTTTGATGAAATATTATTTTCCCAAGTTTTTAGAATGCAAATTTGTCATTAAGAACCCAGGCTCTCTCTTCTGCTATCTCAGAGGACTGGGTTTTTTCTAGGCTTCTCATCTCATTGATGCAAGATGGCTGCCACAGCTCCAAGCATCACATCCTCATGCAACTGCATCCAAACACATAATGAAAGGAGACAGGGAAGAAGGGCTCTTGTGCATATTTCTTTTTAGTAGGGAGGAAAATCTTTCCTACATGCTCTTCAGCAGATTTCCCTTTACATCTCATTGGTTAGACTGGGTCATATACCATCCCCTAGCTACAGTGGAGGCCAGAAATATCTGACATATTTAGTCTCTACTGTGGGTGGTGAGCCCTTCTAACAGGGTATGGACTACGCTGAGAGACAACCAACAGTGTATGCCACAACCCTGTCTCTCTAATACCAGGATACCCATCATCCATTGACCATCTTCCACCCACCATTAGACAGGGGGCACCTGTCTGTGCCCGGGAGTCAGTCTGTTTCCGACTTATGTTTTAATGTTCCAAACACACATAAAGCCTCTTCAAGGAGAGGAGGTCCCTAGACACCTCGAGGTGATGGCATTGGGGGAAGGAAATATTTGACATTGTACATAGGCAGGGCTAACTGGAGAGTTTGCTTGGGACTCGACTCTTTGCCACCCCTTCAAGCCAAGACACAAGGGCACTTCCTAGCCACCCCCCCCCCATTATATTAGAACACGAAGGCTTTTAGCCACACCAGGCCCTGCTCTCAGAATGGTCACTACCAAAATACCATGAGAAGTGTGAATTCAAACCCACAGTTTTTCCAATCACCAGTCTAAGTGGAATATTCCAAGGAATAACATGGATTGGAAACAGAACTTGGGTCTGAGAATGCTGGCAGGTGGGATTTCTTTCAGTAGTAAATAAGGCAAGACTGGCTGCTGTTTTTCTATTTAGGACTCACCGCTTCTTAAAGCCAAACAGCAGAAGCACTGCTTCGTTGAGTAAAAATAGAAACAAGTAACATGATCATCTATAACTAGCTCTATTTCCTTTTCTGTTAAAGGGAAATACCCCAAACACTTGCAGCAAAATCAATAGTAGGTAATTAGGCACACTAAGTAAGAATGCAATAGGTAAGTGAAAACAGAATACCAAACAGGACATTAAAAATTATTGTATTACACCACAGGCGGGTGCACGCGCGTGCACACACATGCACACACACACACACACACACACACACAGTAATGTGTTATAAAAATAACACAGTTATGTGGGATCATGAATTATTTAAGATCTTCTCTTTTTAGAAAACAGATATGAAAGATAACTGAATTAATTTGGCTTTCGACATATTGGAGCAAGATCTTGTTCCCTCCCTCACACTGAGGCTCTCCCACACCCCAGTTATAAGTCACACAGTGCAGTGGATGCATCAAAGACTAACTCAGGGTGCCCGGGTGGCTCAGTCGGTTAAGTGTGACTTTGGCTCAGGTCATGATCTCACAGTTCATGGGTTCGAGCCCCGTACAGGGCTCTGCACTGATGGTGCAGAACCTGCTTGGGATTCTCTCTCCCTCCCTCTCTCTCCCTGCCCCTCACCCACATGCGCTCCCTCTCTCAAAAAAACAAATAAATAAATAAAACTTAAAAAAAAAAAAAGAGCTACCTTAGCTCCAAAAGAGGATGAGTAAAATGAGCTGGTTGCGATCAGGGAGAGAAGCGAGAGGAGACAGTTAAGTCTCCATGTATAAATGTAGGTCATGTGTGTTGAGTTCAGAAATTTCTCTTATTAAACATATTCTGTGTGTGTGCTTAATACCATGTGTTAGGTTTATAAGAACAAATATAACTATACTGTTGCACAGCAAAGACAAATTGTGTATCTATCCTAGACCCGTGACTTCAGAAAATTCACCTTCCAAATTCTTCCATGTGTGTGATAGGACTTTTTGATCCTTTATTCACAAATCTGAAATACTCATGATTCTAAATGTCTCTTTTTGATGTTTGGTAACAGGAAATCCAGGCTGACAGAGCAGTTATTTAGCTGCTGGTTAGTTTCCTCATTAAGTTACAAAGGAATGCTGCGATTCAGAACCCAGAAGCCTCTTGAACCTCATTTGGAGAGGCTCTTTGCCAGTGCTAATGAGCACTTAGAAGGAGCAGACTACGTTTCTCTTTCACTTACAACTGCTCTTGGTTCTGCTCTTCCAAAAACTGAACTTAGTGAGAAAATGGCAAGAATGAATCTGCCGTGCCTGCTTCTCTTTTTCTTTAGTGTTTAATAATTCAAGACAACATACTCTGCAAATACACCAAAGAGAAAACAAAATATTCAGGTTTGTTTAGCAGCCTCCCAGGAAGAAAATGGGTTAGATTAGTGATTTTTCAAACTTTTGAGGCCACAGGCCACAGCGAGAAATACATTTCACGTGACAAAGCTTCACAAAACAGTATTTAACCTTAAAGCTTGTGAAGCATACAGTTTTATTTTATTCGATTCTGCTCTGCTCTGTTGTCTATTTTTTTTCTTTCCCTTTTTTTTTTTTTTTTTTTTTTTTTTTTTTTTTAAGAAAGTGCTGATGGAAACCCTCTACCTGGGGTTCACCACCCTTGGATGAATCCTGGCCCACATCTTAAAAACACTGGATTCAATGGTGATTATAAATTAACAAGGATTAATACAAAGGATATTTTAAAAGTCACGTATAATACCGGGGCTGAGGGAATAAAACAAATCCCCATGTTACAGACCAGACTATAATAGCAGGCTTTTGTGGGATTTTATTACTTCTCCCTCTACTTAAGCCCCCTCCCCCCAAAAAAGAAAAAAAATCTGTTAATTAAAATAATACTGGGCTTGAATACAGTCTCACTGTAAAATTTGCACAACATATAGCTAAAGTAAAAATCTTTGTGGGGCCCCTGGGTGGCTCAATCGGTTTGAGCATCCAACTTTGGCTCAGGTCATGATCCCATGGTTTGTGGGTTCGAGCCCCGCGTCGGGCCCTCTGCTGACAGCTTGGAGCCTGGAGCCTGTTTCAGATTCTGTGTCTCCTTCTTTCTCCCCCGCTTCCTGGCTCACACGCTCTCTCTCTCTCTCTCAAAAATAGTTTTTAAAAATAATAAAAAATAAAGTAAAAATCTTTGCAGGCCATTCCTCACTCCCCACCCTGAGCCTCCCCAGCAGTAACTCTTTCCAGGCCTTTCCTAAGCATTTACTATATAGGTCTATATAAAAAGGTGGAGTTTTGCTTTCTGTTTTAATAATATAGTCACATATTATAATACTGTTCTTCAACTTGCTTTTTTTTCCTCATTAGAATAGCTAATATCTATTGCATGTGTGTGCAAACTACCATGCTAGGCACATTATATTAACATGCTTTTGGAGGATTTATTTTATTTTTATTTTTTTTAATATATGAAATTTATTGTCAAATTGGTTTCCATACAACACCCAGTGCTCATCCCAAAAGATGCCCTCCTCAATACCTATCACCCACCCTCCCCTCCCTCCCACCCCCCATCAACCCTCAGTTTGTTCTCAGTTTTTAAGAGTCGCTTATGCTTTGGCTCTCTCCCACTCTAACCTCATTTTTTTTTCCTTCCCCTTGGAGGATTTATTAAAATGCTAAACTAGATTGAGGTAAATCATTTCTTTTTTTTTTTTTTTTTTTCAATGTTTTTTATTTTTATTTTTGGGACAGAGAGAGACAGAGCATGAACGGGGGAGGGGCAGAGAGAGAGGGAGACACAGAATCGGAAACAGGCTCCAGGCTCCGAGCCATCAGCCCAGAGCCTGATGCGGGGCTCGAACTCACGGACCGCGAGATCGTGACCTGGCTGAAGTCGGACACTTAACCGACTGCGCCACCCAGGCGCCCCGAGGTAAATCATTTCTTAGAAACCAACCAACACCTTTTAGTGTTTAACCATACCCAAGATACCTAGCTTTTTGTCTATAAACATGAATCTTCGTATTATTTTTTCAAAGAGCCTTACTCCACTTGTCAGATTCATGTTTTCTTCCATGTTATTTTTTTCATTTGCTGGGTTTAGTGCCTCCCCGTTCAGCATGTTGGGTTTTCCTCAAATACTGGGGGATTCCTGGACGTACGCGTGTGTTAGTGCTTGAGTGGCCTTCTAGGTCTGGCTGTGAGTACTGTGTCTGTTGAGCAGACTGCCTCAGGGACAGGCCAGAGGGGAGCAGAGCAGACAGGGCTCTTTCCTTCCCTGGCTGGGTGTTATAGCCCCTCAAAGCCTGGCTGGCCTCATGGGTACAAGTATTCACGGTCTTGCCAACATCTCCCTAGAAGCAGACATGCCTTCCTACTGCAGCTATATAGGCACAGAACTACTTACAATTTTTTAAACGAATAAGCAGCCACTGACACTAGATGTGTAACTAAAGAGAGCTTCTTCCACGAATTTGTGGGAGCAGCTGACCTTCACATAAATTCCAGACAAACAATAACAGGTCCCACAAGTAGTATAAGGTCTTTCAACAGAATCTCCATGAAGACCCAGAAGACAGAGCTACATTATCGGAACACATAAACCCTGTGATTCCACCTTCACTCACTGCCCGAGTCACGACACACGGTCATCACAAACCCAACCTGACCCCGCTAAGGCAAGGAAGGGAATTTATTGCTACATTATAACTTAAAAGTTCAGGTACACATCAGGCTTCAGAAAATTCTAAATCCAGGGGCTCAAACTAGGTCAGCACAAATCTATTGGTCTCCATTTTTTAGGTCTGCTTTGATTTTTCAGGTTGGCCTCATTCTCTGGCAGGCTCTTTCCTAGCCTGGTGAGGTCAAGAAAGCCACCTCCATCTCCGGGCTGCCATTCTATCCAGCAGTCTGTCCCACTGGAAGGAGAAAGGCCTCTTGTCCAACAGTTCCAGGAAAAGTCCCCGGTCAATGTCTCAGTAGCCCGATGTCTGTCGGGTCCCCATTCCTGGCCCAATCACTCTTAAGCTGTGTGGTCACGGCCCACCACTGAGCTGGCCGACTGATTCAGCACCACCCCACTTACCCTGAAAACAGGGGCTGGAGGATCGGGGTACCATCACTCAGGGGAGGAGGACCAGTTCTGGGCTGCCAAAAACAACCAATAACCACGTCGCTCACCATGCCCAAGAAGAGGTGCCTGCTATTGCAGAGACAAAGGATTCTTTGGAAGAAAATGACCAGAGGATCATCAAGAAAGGGAAAAACATTTGTGATATTTCAGAGTTCAGAGAGAGGATAGGTGCAGCAGACAGAATAAGGGCCCCTCAAGATGTTTACGCTGTGGTCCCTGGAACCTGTGAATGTATTACCTCACATGGCAAAAGGGACTTTATGGATGTGATTAAGGTTATGGACCTTGAGATGGGGAAATTATCCTGGATTATCCAGGTGAGCCCATTACAATCACACGGCAGGAGCAGAAACGGGTGTTGAGAGGTGGCCGAGTGAGAAGATTTGGTGCCCTATGGCTGGCTCTAAGCTCTAGGGAGCTCCATGCAAGGACCAGCGACAGACGGCTACTCGCTAAGCATGGCCTCCAGCCAATAGCCAGCAAGAAAACGGGAACCTCAGTCTTACAACCTTATGAAGTGAATTCTGCCAACAACCCAAACTGAGTGACGAGACGGATCTTCCCCTGGAGGCTCTAGGAAGGAACCTGTCAACACGTTGATTTTACTAAGTGAGATCGGGGGCAAAGTGCTGACCTACCAGACCGTAGGATGGGAAACACGTGTCATCCAAGCTACGGAGTTTGTGGTAACTGGTTCAGGCAGCAACAGAACACTGGAACAATCGGAATGGTGCTGGCGAGTGATGCTCAGAGGGGAAGGGGAAGGGGAAGGGAAGTGGAGAGCCCCCAGTGGCATTCTGCCCAACTATTCCCCACTGAGAACTCTATCAGGTGCCTTAATGATATGATCTCATCCGAGTCCGTGAGGCACATAGGGGAACCCAAACACTACTCATCCACAGTGGGGCGTGTGCCAACGTGCTCCCCCTCAGGGGTGGCTGAGTCACCATGCAGCCCGAGGGAAAAGGTGTCATGGGAAAAAGCCCGTGCCCTTTCCACCACATCACGCTCAGCAAGTGAAGAAGAAACTGGAAATCAGGTACACAAAACACACACCAGAAGAGAGACACGCATCTCACAGTGGGAACAAGGACGGAAGGAGGTGCAGGGGAAAGACTCCAGAGAGAAAGAGAAAGAGAAAGAGAAAGAGGAGAAGGAGGAGAAGGAGAAGGAGAAGAAGGAGAAGAAGGAGAAGGAGAAGGAGAAGGAGAAGGAGAAGGAGAAGGAGAAGGAGAAAGAGAAAGAGAAAGAGAAAGAGAAAGAGAAAGAAAGAGAGAAGGAGAAGGAGAAGGAGAAGGAGAAGGAGAAGGAGAAGGAGAAAGAGAAAGAGAAAGAGAAAGAGAAAGAGAAAGAGAAAGAGAA
>NC_064812.1:34323595-34559439 GCF_023721935.1 Panthera uncia
GAGAAAGAGAAAGAGAAAGAGAAAGAGAAAGAGAAAGAGAAAGAGAAAGGCATTTGAGCTGGCCCGGAAGGAGCAGGCACTTTCTAGGCAAAGGAGAAACATGGAGATGTGAGGGGGTGGGGACAGTGAATCTTTGAGAGAGAGAGAGAGAGAGAGAGAGGGCAAGCTGGGGGTTGGTGGTGAGCAGAGGAAGCAGGTTGACAGGAAGACAAGAGTTAAGGCTGGAAAACTGGGTTGCAATCAAAAGAGCCTTATAGGCCACACTAAGGAATTTAACTATGTGCGACAGGGATCCATGAAGATCCTAAACAGAGAGTGGCCGGGCCAGGCTGCGTTTTAAAAAGCAAGGGGCAAGGATTGGGGCACAGAGATTGGGGAGGCTGGCAGGGGGCAGCTGCAGTGGTCTAAGGCAGAAACCATCAGGCCCCTAGGGACAGCCGTTATTTGCTGAGGGCCCGTCTGTGTCAGGGAAAAGTGCTTGGACCTCACTGCTAATCCTCGCAATAACCCTGTGAAGGAACTCTTATCTTCTCTTTATGAAGACGCTGAGACTCAGAGAGGTTAGTTAGCTTGCCTAACGTCACACAGCTACTAAATGGCCAAATGAGGATTTTAATTGAACTCCTGCCAAGGAGCCGGATGTTAAAACCTGCGCTTTTAACTACGGAAGTAGTTAAAATCAAGGATTAAGAGCTGTTTTAGAACTAAATGGATGTAATTGGTGACTAATTAAAAGGGAGGGAGGTTGAGGGAGAAGGGAGAGGTCTCTGCTTGATTGATGGGGTGTGTGCTAGGATACAGGAGGTGCAGGATGGGGGAGTCCAGTGCTTCTCAGCTGGGACGGCACCACAGCCCCGGGGGCATTTGGAAATGTGCGGGAGCGGGGGGATGGGAAAGCGGGGGGTGTCTTGGTTGTTCCAGTGCTTGGGTGGGACCAAATATCCTGCAAGACACAGGACTGCCCCACTCAGCACAGAACTGTCACAACCCAAATGCCAAAAGCGCTACTTCCAAGAAACACTGAAGATAATCCCCAAGCACATCTCCCTGCCAGACCAGAGAGATGTGGAAATGAGAGACTGAGTTTCAGAAAATAAACGACACCAGAATCCATGAGATAGACAGGATGACACTAAGGAGAACTCACAATGAGAGAACATTCTGGAAAAACTGCAATGTCAGCATCGGGAGTGTGGTCTCTGGAGCGGCAGCGGCATCAACGGAGTCCGGTTAGAGGCAAAACCCTTGGGCCCACCCTGGACCTGCTGACTCGGCAGTCCTGGGGTGGGGCCGGCAAGCCCTCGGGGCGATGTTCACGCACAGTCGCACAGTCGAGTGTGAGGGCCACAGTGGAACAGCTGCACAGAAGACGGAGAGTGCCGCGCAAGAACCAGGAGGAACGAGAGTTCCTGGGGGAAGGGATGGTCAGCAGTGACAGATGCGATGGAGTCAAGCAGGGCGGCCGCTACATGTGACTGAACAGGATGCTCTCCGTGGCTTTGCCAAGAATAGTTTCAGTGGATGGGCAGATAGCAGCAGCTTCGGTCTCAGCAGGCTAAGGAGTTAGTTATTTGGAGTTAAAAATAAAGACTGGGGAATAAAAGGAAAAGAAGGGATCAGGAGCAGCTCAAGAGGGACACAGGGTCAAGGGAGAGATTTTAGGATGAAAGAACAGAATTAGGTTTACATACCACAAATATAAAGGGGGAAAATAAGCAGGAAAGAAAATTAGAGGAGCCAAGTGCCAGAGGCCTGTGCACCAAGGGCAGGTACTGGACGCTAAGATCAGTGCAGTGTTGTGCGTGGAGGGTCAGGGAAATACTGGTTGCAGCCCTTCCAGAAATGGGAAGGACATAGGCATCAAGGTTAGAGACATCGGGAAAACGAGAGCATTTAGCGCTTGGCTTGGTGCCTGGCTCCCAAGAGGCTCCCAGGACTGACAAGCCCAATCGCTCCAAATTAAATCCCAGTTTGACCATCCAATAGCCGTGTGACCTCAGGCCAGGTTACAGACCTGTCCAAGTCTCAGTTTCTCCCATCTGCGAAAGAAGAGGCCAGATCTCAAGCAGAAAGCAAAGGGTCAGGAGTTAGGGAAAGATCTTAAAAAATTAGGACATCTGGAGCAATTCCTATGGTGAATGAGAAGCCATTGACCAATGACCAAGAAAAAGAGCACATACAAAACGTGGTAAGAGGGTCTATGACCAGGAGAGCAGAGCAGAGGGGCGTAAAACCTGCAAAATAAAGTCATAGCTCCGAACTGAGGTTTTAGTCCCTTTTCTCTGGGTTCAGCTCCTGTTCAAATCAAACAGCACACAACTCCAACTCCAGGCTACTGAGAAAGCAACAGCTGCCTGTAATGGTTAATTTTAGTGTCAATTTGATGGGGCCACCAGGTGCCCAGGTAGGCGGTCAAACATTATTCTGGGTGTTTCTGTGAGGGTGTTTCTGGATGAGATTAGCATTTAAATTGGTGGACTTGGGGGCGCCTGGGTGGCTCAGTTGGTTAAGCGTCCAACTTCAGCTCAGGTCATGACCTCCCGGTTCATGGGTTCGAGCCCTGCGATAGGTTCTGTGCTGAGAGCTCAGAGCCTGGAGCCTGCTTCGGATTCTGTGTTTCCCTTTCTCTCTGTCCCTCCACCACTCACACTCTATCTCCCTCTGTCTCAAAAAAAAAACATTAAAAAAATTTTTTAATTGGTGGACTTGAGTAAAGCAGATAGCTCTCCCTAATGTGGATGGGTCTCACCTAATCAGTTGAAGGCCTGAATGGAACAAAAGGCTGACCTCCCCCACGTGAGCCAATTCTCCTGCCTCATGGCCTTCAAGCTAGGACATCAGCTCTTACTGGTTCTACAGCAGTTTTGGCCTCTGGACTCAAACTGGGGCACTGACTCTGGAGATTTTGTACTTTCCAGCCTCCATAATCCTATGAGTCAATTCATTATAAGAAGTCCTTTTTGTGTTCCCCTGCGCGCGTGCGCGCACACACACACACACACACACACACACACAGCTGACCCTTGAACAACACAGATTTGAACTGTATGGGTCTACTTACACACAGATATTTTTAAAGTACAGTATCATAAATGCATTTTCTCTTCCTTACAATTTTCTTAGTACCACTTTCTCTAACTTGCTTCATTGTAAAGAATACAGTATATAATACATATAACATACAACATAAGTGTTAATCAACTGTTGATATTATCAGCAAGGCTTCTGGTCAACAGTAGACCAGAAGTTAAGTTATGGGATTTAATTTAGTTATGTGCTTGGAGAATCAAAAGTTATACCCGGATTTTCGACGGCATGGGATGGGGTGAAGGGGGGCCTCTAACTCCCACGTTGTTCAAGGATCACATGTGTATCATACTGGTTGTGTTTCTCTAGAGACCCTGATGAATACACTAAGTATTTTATGATTTTATCATTCATTCACTCAACTTAAGAAAGGTCATGCAATGGCTAGTGACATGAATTTCCAGGCAACTAGGTTTTCTTTTCAACTGCAATCCCTAGAGGAGAAAAGCACACTCACTGGAAAGGGGTTCTTAAATGAAGAAAGAAAAAAGGAAGAGGGGAGCTTTGGTGGCTCAGTCGGTTAAGCGTCCAACTTCAGCTCAGGTCACGATCTTGCAGTTTGTGAGTTCAAGCACCACAATGGTCTCTGTGCTAAAAGCTCAGAACCTGGTGCCTGTTCCAAATTCTGTGTCTCCCTTTCTGTCTCTGTCCCTCCCCTGCTCATGCTCGTTCTCTCTCTCTCAAAAATAAATAATAACATTAAAAATTTAAAAAAAAAAGAAAAAAGGAAGAAAGAATAAGCAGAATTACTACCAAGGTGAAACAGTCAAAATGGAACCCGAATGTTAAAAGAAAGCCTTTGACCAAACAAAATTAAGAAGAAAGAATAGGAGGTAAGACTAGGAAACAAAAAAAGGCAAAAAAAAAAAAATAAACAATGGCATCGAAGCGGGGAACAAAAAGGAATCTAATACATGCTGCTGTTTCCTTACAAAGTTAGTGTGGGATTTAATGAGTTTCTGGAAGCTGATTAAACCAGGATAACACCATGTACCGGATTTCAGCTGCAGAGCTAACTTTCCCAGGCAGGAGGAACTGAAGCGCTACGTCTGCATGTAAAGATAAGAGCGTTCCAAATCATTTATTTTAGAAAAGAAATTCTGACTCAGAGGCAAGCAGCCAACTAGATTCTGGAAAGCTCGGACTATGGAAAATTTGACACTTCCTTTCAGCATAAGTACCTATGACACAGGCCCCATTCCAGAACCGACACTAACACTTCTCAAGCAGTCAATTCATACACCGCAGGGTTCGTGTCTCTCCAAAGCTCTAGTATTTCTCCTGGAAGAACGTTAGGGGTCCGTTACAGCAGAGCCAAATGAATGCCTCCAATGACTTAAGAGGCAGAGGCAAGACAGAAGTTAGAGCGGCAGCAATTTGCGTGATACTTTTCACTTCCTGTATTAAGTTAGTGAGTGGGGATCATGGCCTCTTGTCTCCCAGCAGAAGGCTGGCAGTCTGAAGCAAAAAGACAACTTTCCCCTCTAAGGAGTATGGAAGCGAGAAATTCAGACATATCAGAAAAATGAGGAAGAAACCAGAGTGTCCCTTCCATCCCCCAAAAGTCCCGTTGTCGTATGTTGGCTCTTATCAAAGGACTACTCTGTGACTAAATCAGATACAGCGTTAGCCAGTTATGTATCGAATGGGACTGAAAACACGTGATAACCATGATCTTGAAGAAATCAGGGCAGTTGCAAAAAAAAAACAAAAACAAAAAAACATCAATAAGTTTATGAATGGTTAAATTCTGCCTGGATCTTCATGGACATTTGCAGGACAGCATGAAGTATGTTTGCAAAACACTTTTCAAAAGAGTGACAAGGTGCAGAGCTCTTGGCTGCAGAGTCGGACACACTTCCTGGCATAGGGTACACTCCATTTGCCCATCCCCTGGATGAACCAGGAAGTGTGCTCGACTCACTACATTTCATGTACAGGAATCAGACAATATGTGACCTTCGGGGTCTGGCTTCTTTCACTCAGCGCAATGTCCTCAAGGTTCAGCCAATGTGTTTGTGGCATTGACCGGGACTTTGTTCCTTTCTATGGCTGAGTATAATATTCCCTAGTGTGGACATATCATATTTTGTTTATCCATTCATTCATCATGGCCACCTGGGTTGTTTCCACTTTTTGGCTACAATAAATAATGCTGCTCTAAACTTTTGTGTACAAGCCTCTGTGTGGATCCAGGTTTTCAATTCTCCTGGGTATATAAACCTTGGAATTGCCAGTCACATGATCCTGGTGGGTTTTTAATGAAGGAATTTGCCTTCTTAATAGATGTACCTAAAGGGAAACGAATTTCAATTCGCGTAAGCTGGAGGAGGACCAAAAAAGAAACGAAAACCAACTAGTATAAAAAAGAATACTAACAACCAAATGGCTGTTAGCACGTTGAACCCCCTCCTCTATCCATGTACTTTGCCAAAACTCTGAACATACCATGAGGTTTAAATGCTCACAATAATCCTACAGTGTTATCATAATTATCCCTCTTCTACAGATGAAGAAATGGAGTCAGCCCCAGGGTGGCAGGCTGCCCAGGACCACACCCAGACCCAGCCCTGGCAGATGTGGCCAGGAGAGAATATGCCACCAGAGTATTCGTAACAAACACCCGTGGTCTACATTCCCTCGTCAAAGAAACTCCAGACTAAATTCAAGACAAACCTAAAGCAATACCCCGCTTTCAAAACACACACAGAAAGGCTAAATTAAAAAGAAGGAAAAGAATCCAATATGCAAAAGGGGGCTTTGTGAGTCCCGTTGTGATCAGGATTTGTGAGCAGTGACTGGACAGTCCTCTGGCAGCAGTGCTAGGGTGATCTGAAGGTGAGCGGAGAGGGGACAAAAAAGCCAGTTAGGAGGCTGTCAAAACAGACTGGGGGAAGGAAGGGCTGGAGACTAGGGGGCATGGGGAGAGAACCTCCAGAATGCCTGAGTGCCTGGCCGCAGAGGTGGGAGCATGGGGCTGGAGGGAGGGGCTTGCTTTCCGACTGCACTCTGTCCTCCCTCGGCCAGCTGTCCTGCAAATGGTGCCACTGGGCTCAGGAACCAGGCAACACCCAGGCCGCCATACCGCTGATGAAAACAACCCGCAGACAGGTACTGTCCTCTCGTATGTAACTCACCTCTTTCCCTGTACACTGTCCCTCTTCTTGCTAGAGACCTGGACCGCTTCACTGTTTTACGAACTTCTTAAATTCCTAAAGACAATCAACAGAGACAAGTAAGAGACAGGTTTCAAGAACCTGTGCTGAGCATCTCCTTGATGTCTCCCTACAGAGCCTGGCATAGTGCATGCCCTGCACACAATGAGTGCTAAGTGAGCACTGACTGACAGAAGAAAGTAGTAGGTCCCCATCAGAACCACACAGCTGTGTTTCCAATTCTGCTGATTCAATATTTCCCATCAGAAACAGCTTTTGGTCTTTCAATATTGCAACGTTTACCCTCATGCACACACAGGCACAAAGTACACGTAGTTGTCTTTTGTGATCAAAGTGAAAGCTGTGTGTGTAGCCATCTGAGGCACATCAACAATGACTCAGAAAGCATCCCTTCCTTGTTTCTCAAGCTGGCAGGGAAATTAAGTCTGGAAATAAGAGTGAATTAGAAGCTAGGCTGGCTCTGCCAGTTATTGGAACAAAAAAAAAGCCAAAGGACACAGGGCACACTGGAAACTAAAAGGCAAAATGGCTCACTACCTGAGCCTGACCAACTGGGCCTGTGCTGGCTGATGCAGGAGCCACTAGCCACAGGTAGCTATTTACATTAACCAAGTAAGATTAAAAATACACTTCCTCGGGGCACCTGGGTGGCTTGGTCGGTTAAGCGTCCGACTTCGGCTCAGGTCACGATCTCAAGGTCCGTGAGTTCGAGCCCCGCGTTGGGCTCTGTGCTGACAGCTCAGAGCCTGGAGCCTGTTTCGGATTCTGTGTCTCCCTCTCTCTGCCCCTCCCATTCATGCTCTGTCTCTCTCTGTCTCAAAAATAAATAAACATTAAAAAAAAAATTAAAAAAAAATACACTTACACCAGCCACATTTCAAGTGGACTACAGCTCATATGGGGGAGGCTACCAGCCTGGGTGGTACAGACACAGAATGTCCATCATCACAGAAATTTTTTGTGGACAGTGCTAAACCAGATTAACTGTGTGGTCATATTTGGAGGCAAAAAAAAAAAAAAAAAAAAGTCTATTCTTCACTCACTGACTGATATTATATAGGTTGATAGGTTGACTTTTATGGACAGATATCCTCAAGTATGTTTCAGACTTTTGATTTCACAGATCAGTAATTACAATACTTTTTCTAATCTCGGGTTGTTAGGCTCAGTGCCTTTTTCCTGCCCAGCATCACATCCCTGGTACCTAAAACAATACCTGATTGACGGTATGTGCTAGAAAGCTGTCTGCTGAATAAATGAACATATGTGCACACAGGTGGACAGACAGGTTGTATATATCCTTACTTTTTGCATTTTATCTTTGGTGAAAACTGTCACTGGCTGGCACTAGTCACCTCAAGGTATTTGGGTTCTAAACACTGGTTCTATACACAAAGCGCCTCACACACACACACACACAGGTTGGATTAAGTCACAAAATGAATACAAGTTGTCTAGAATTTTCTGAGACCTTTATATGAATAAATGCTTGTAACAAAATATTCCAAATCAGAACATTACCTAGTTTTTGCGGGCTTCTCTAAATTGACTGTATGTTTCGTAAACAAACCATGAAGGGGAGTTGGGGGTTAAACTACCTGTTTGCTTCTAGATGGCACCAGAGCGCCCTCTTGTGGTGAAATATAGTACCTGTGTAGTCACAATTTCTTTAAAAAAAAAAACAAAAAAAAGTGACTTTCTGCTTCTCACATTAAAAACTGGACTGACCTGTACCTACTCTGAGAATCAACCCAACTATGTACCAAGATAGTTAAGATCTGGCAAGTTGTGGTGGTGATAAAAGGTAATTTAAGAATGATTTGTCACAGAACCATCCAAAGAGGTCATCCACGTACCTAGGAAACAGCAAAATACATCAAAGCTGCTCTCTGGATTTGATACTCTGGATAGTTTCTGTTCATCCTCTGGTTAAAAAAAAATATTTTGAAGTTCAAATATATACAGTTTTTCCTTTTTCAGTCTGGCATCAACAATTATCTTTGCTGCACCCAACTGTTTTCACTTTTTTCTTAATATCCTTTTGTTTCCTCATACAAACCATTCTCTGAAAATCTGTTTTGGTTGTTCTTTTACACTCTTATAAGCAGTGATAAATCATTCCCAAAGTGGGTTTTCATATAAAGGATAGAAATGTGATTCTGGTCACTTTAGGTTATTTTTACAAATTTCAATTTGATATTCTATGGCCTTGCGAGAGTAGAAGACACCTGCATTCATCAGTTTCTGTGGAGGCAGAACTTTCTGGTTCTGCTGATTAATAATAATGTAGAATGCTTCTTTAGGTGGCAGAGTAGCAAAGCTGATTTATCCTTAATGATCCTATTGAGTGTTGTCTGTGAGAAAGAGAGAAGAATCACTATTTGAACGAGACCCCAACATGCTCCCAAATCCTAAATCAACAACCCTATCTGGGGGTTCAGAGGAAAGGTCTTCCAAGGGTGGTCTCACTTAGCTGGCTGATCACCAGCATCCAAGTCTCTTGGGTGTTTGTTAAAAATGTAGATTATTCGGGGCGCCTGGGTGGCTCAGTCGGTTAAGCAGCCGACTTCAGCTCAGGTCATGATCTCGCGGTCCGTGAGCTCGAGCCCCGCGTCAGGCTCTGTGCTGCCAGCTCAGAGCCTGGAGCCAGTTTCAGATTCTGTGTCTCCCTCTCTCTGACCCTCCCCCGTTCATGCTCTGTCTCTCTCTGTCTCAAAAATAAATAAACGTTAAAAAAAATAAATAAAAATAAAAAAAATTTTTTTAAAAAATGTAGATTATTCTTCGGACCTACACAAGACTTACCACATCTCTGTGGAGTATGGCAATGAATCTGCATTCTTATTAAATTCCCCAAGTAACAACCATTACGGATCTAATCAATTTCACTATTAGGTAAACTGTCAGGAAATCTGTTTGTGTTTGCTCACTACTGCTTCATTTTAAACTTTCTTCTTCTTGCATTATCTTGACCATTCTTGGTGCGAAGTACGTTGTCGTTTCTCATCAGTTTCACTTTCTTCTCTAGCTAACCATCCCACGAGCTATCCCCTACTGCCGATCGGTTCCATGGCGTTACCTTGTTCCCTTTTTCTCCAAGTCACGGGGCCCAGATGAAAATCTGTCCTAAGGGTGAATCTGCTGGTAAATAAAATAGTTCTGGTGGGTTATATTTTCTAAAAAGGCCAGAATTACATTCATATTAATCTAAAGCTATCTAGGCTAGAAAAATAAAGACCCTAAACAAGTTTACTTTACTGAAACGGTTAAACTTCAATTTACAGAAAACTAAGTTACCATAGTTTTCAATGTACTTCCTCTAGAACATAATATTGTTACAGATCTTCTAGTAGAAACCATCTTTTACTGATGCTAATAGATAAAAACAACCATTTTTTTTTTTCCTACAGAGCACGGCTTTCATTATAGGCTATTCTATAATATGTGTATGTATGGTTTTTAACCTAGTGCATTTGCTATTTCTTTAAAAAAGGGGGGGGGGTGCCTAAAGAGAATAAAGGAGAATAACCTCATATCTAGATCAATTTCTTGTTATCTTATTTCCAACATTTGGGACTATTTAATTTTGAAGTGAGAACAAAGGAAAGTTTACATTTGCTGAGTATTTGTGATGCACAAAGTATTACTTGAAAGGTATTACTTGGTATGTCCTTATTTAAAAAGCTGCATGGGAGTCTGATCCATCCAGACCACATGGTGTCTGCCTAAGAACAACTTCATCAGGTAGGAAAACCTTCCAGGTTGAATTACCTGAGCTGCTGAAATTAGCATACAACAGCTAGACACATCATGACCTGTCACCAACGAAAATGTCTGGGCTCCCAAGTTCCTGCCAAACACCAGCGCAGTTTACTATCTCATGAACTACACTTAATTGCCTTTTCTATATCGTGACCTTTTGGGGTGAAGGTGAAGGAATATGTCTGGCTCACTCCTACAGGACCCAGCAGAGGGCAGGAGGCATGATATGGACAAAAGAGCCCAGCAGTCAGAAGTCTTCAAGACTTCTTCAAGAGCTCAAGTTCTGACTCCAACTCAAAATCTGTGAGATCTAAGAAACCACTACAATGCTTTGCCCCTAAGCCTCCACAAGTAGAATGGGGACCACCAGTCCTTCCAGCACAAACAACACAGGGAAGGGGTGAGGCAACAAGTGTTGAGAGCACCGGCGGAATGGTCTCTGACAGACACCCAACAAATGTCTAATGAATGTCAAAGTTATCTGAGCTCTGTCTCAGAGAACCAGCAGCCTCTGAAGCAAACAAGGCAAAACAGTAGGAAGAGTCCCTTCCCAGAAACGGTGGCTGCCATCACAGGTGTAAAAACTTCAATGCAGGCTGAAGCTCAGAGACCCACACTGCTTTAACATTATGCTACGTACACAAACTCTACTCACCCCACCACACACACGCGTGCGCGCGCGCACACACTTCCTTCCTTCTATCTTCAGACTCCACAATGTCACAAATCTCGAAATTCTCAGATTAAACACGGGTGAAAAGAAGCTACAGGCACTCATCTAGGATGGTGAGTACGTGCATCTAATAAGCTCTCTCCCCAGCCACCATTCAAAGCACTCCGTGTGCAGGGGGGGATCTATTTCAGTCAGCACAGCGGCCCTATGAGGTGGGCACTCAGGTTGTCCCCAGTCTATGAAGGAGGGACCGGGGTGTGGAGATACAGGGCTCATCAGTAGCAGAGGTGGGCCTGGGCTCCACAGCTACACTCTCAGCCACTCTGCATCCCTGACAGAAATTATAGTGAAAGTTCCCAAGTTCCAAATGTACGCTGGGATTTTAAACTTGAAATAATCCCTACCTACATGGGTCAAAACATGTTACAGTCCAAGTAAAACCTTAAAGTCATCACGTAGGCCTACCAATCTTTTACTGTAATTGTCAAAACACATCCCCGACCCCAGATTATGCCCATTGTACAGATACTAAGACTCGAAACGACGCTTGCAACAGAAGGCAGAGAACCAGAATTTTCTGATATCAAAACCAAAAATTTTCAGCTGCCTCTTATCCAAAGGAAAATTGAAAATAAAATCTGCATTCTGAACGTGTCTTAAATTTAGAATTCTGACAGATAACTTGGCAGTTTGTGTCGAAACTTTAAATATACATACCTATGACCTGTGAACCCCAGTCCCAAGGTCTTGCATATGGAAATACTAATACAAGTAAACAAAGGTATTAGAAGGATGTTTACTGCAGCAGTGTTTGTTAAGAGCAAAAGCAAAACATAACCTGTATAGTCATCCAGTCAGCTATATTATGGCACAAATACATGATGGAAAACCATGCAGCCAGTTAAGAGAAACTGAGGTAGCTCTAGACAGATGGACCTGTGGCTCTTCTGGATAATACTAGTAAGCAAAAAAGCAAGTGACAGAATATATGCGGTCTGATCCTACTTTTATTTAAAAATAAAGTGTTGGCGCGTGTGTGATATACACGTTGTGGAAATCTAGTAAAAGGCCTGGAAGAATACACAAAAACTTCCTTAAGAAGAAATGTGAGAGGCAGGAAGGGTCATCTCTCATTGTTTACTTTACAAAAGTCTGAATTTGAAGTTAACTTCTCTTGAAATAACAGTATAAATTTTTGAAGTAGAAAGTATTTGGAAGGTTAATTTCTAGAAGGAATAGAATAGGTTAGAAATGCCCTTACAACAGAAACTTCTCTCTCCCATGTGCAAGCCTGGGAGTGCACAGGAAGGCTCGCACTGCCACAAAACCCGCTTCTAAAAGTTCCTTCAGGATGTGAAACTAAGTCACACCATTTCAGAGATTTTTAAAACTAACACTGCCTCTTTTCAGACCATGTCATCAATGACATATATGTCAAAATGAAGCCTTTTATCACAAATCTTAAAAAGGAAACCTGTGGGGGCTCCTGGGTGGCTCAGTCGGTTGAGCGGCTGACTTCGGCTCAGGTCATGATCTCGCGGTCCGTGAGTTCGAGCCCCACGTCGAGCTCTGTGCTGACAGCTCGGAGCCTGGAGCCTGTTTCGGATTCTGTGTCTCCCTCTCTCTCTGACCCTCCCCCGTTCATGCTCTGTCTCTCTCTGTCTCCAAAATAAATAAACGTTAAAAAAAAAAAAAAAAAAAGGAAACCTGTAAAACAAGGACTTACACAACACAAATGACCGAAACCGCACAGTTTTGCTATACTTTATTCAAAGTTGGCCCTTCTCTTAATTTGAGCGAACTCAAAGTCTAGTGTCCAAATGTAAATATCCGTCATACGTTGAAAAATAATCTTTACATTTGTGCTGGGACCCAGATTTGGCACACTTAAATAATACCCGAGTCAGACACAAATGGTCGACACTCCATACATAACAAAACCCTGCAAGTGGGACAGCAAGTTAGCTACAATATCATTTATCAAACTCGCAAACTCAACTGTCACCTTCCAAAGTTACACACACCACAATGCACCTTTGCACAGGTCATTTTATTCTCTCCTGTGGGTGTCAACAGTGCTCACAGATTGTAATTTGAAACATTCAGAAAGCACATACCTGAATATTGTCACATTTCTTTACATCATGATTCAGTCACTATTAAACAGTTATGTCTACTAAATACAGTGAACAAAATGGTATAAACGTTTACCATTCCCTTGTAAACAAGGTTTTTCTGCACAACAGTAACAAATGGAATTAATGCATACCACAATGAGGAAAGACCTTGTCTTTAAATAAACTGTTCTGTTTATAAATAAACTCTGATTTTTTTTTTTAGTACACATTTACAGACCTGATCAATAAAAAGAAATAAGACATCTATTTTCCTTGAACAAGAAAATACTGAGAAATGGACCACTACAGAAGAACTCACCTAGGAGAGGGGGTCAGAAGCAAGCAAAGGACAATAGAGAGTTAAAAGTACTGTCATACTGTAACCTATTTCTGTTAGAATACACCAACACAAGGACAGGATTGTCTGGGAAGGAGCTCTTTTTTACTTGAATTCCAGCAAGTTGCAATCAATCTTGTAGTACACATAGGGGTAGTATTCCTGCTGACTCAGGTTTAAGCCTGGAATATCCATAGGAGCCTATGGAAAAAATCAGAATTATTCAATGAAATACTTACAGAAATCAAAAAAAGAAGAAACTAAGTATTACCATTCACCTTCCTATTGACCACCTACTGTGGGCTAAGTTTGTATGTTTACCCTAATTTAATCTGAGTTAGGCATTATTACTCCTATTTTGCCAATGAGGAAACACAGTAAGTAGTAAAGCCAGATTTAAGCACTGACTCCAAAGCCTGTAGGTGTTTAACCATAATCCTACCAATGCATAAAATTTTTAAAAATTTTTAAATCTCAGGTTTGGGATATTGGGTTTATGGGACATATGGCTTATAAAATGTTGAACAGAAGTAAACCAAGCATAATTTTAATGATATCACTTACTATTTTAAATGTTTTAAAAATGTTTTTATTTATTTTTGAAGGAGAGAGAGACAGAGCATGAGCGGGGGAAGACCAGAGAGAGAGAGAGAGAGAGAGAGAGAGAGAGAGAGAGAGAGAATATGCAAAGCAGGCTCCAGGCTCTGAGCTGTCAGCACAGAGCCCTCCTTATGCGGGGCTCAAACTCACGAACTGTGAGATCATGACCTGAGCCAAAGTCAGTCGCTTAACTGACTGAGCCACCCAGGCGCCCCTGATATCACTTACTATTTATGCATGTTTTAAGAATACACTGGTAGGAAATTATGTATCAAATAGTTGGACATCATTTTTTACTGATAATGTAGGAAGTAATTTCCTTCATTTTCTTCTATCAAGAAAAACTGACTTTCCATGGGTTCTAACTAATGCAAATGTGAGTGACATACTACTATCCTTAAAACGAAAAGAAAATCAACAAGGTATTTGAAATAAAAAATATGAAATAAAAGCCCACTACAATTTTAAACAACGGCAATACCAAAAACACACGTATGTTGTTTATATCCTCTGTTTAAAAGAAGATATAAAGACACCAGTTTAGAAAACTGACAGTTCCCTTTAAAATGCTCCTCTATTGACTTCGCTACTTCTACCAAATACAGTTAAAATAACTACTTATTTTCTTCTTCTCTGCCATTTATTAACTTTTGTAAACAAGTGTATCACTGGTTGCTTCTTTATTTCCACAGCTATGAACATCTGATCTATAGCAAGATAATGACTGGCTTAGAAGCAAAGCACTGCTCTAACTAGTATAAAACAGTAAACAATGTAAATTACTTGCTATGTTTAGCTAACAAATTAATGGAGAATCTCAAAGCAATTAAAAAAGATAGATTAAATAATAGGATATTTACTATCCCTTTTCTATCTCCTTCCAATAATTTTTTCTGAAATTAATTCCAGTTCCTACTCTAATAAAATACCGAATAAGTACTTACATCAATAATAGCTGCCGCACTGCTGTCTAGATGTTTATACAATTCATATAATACTTCTCTTAGTTTCTTCATTGTTTTCTTATTGGGCTGAAGGAGCATTGCTTGGAAGTTCACGGGCAAGCCATACCTTATCAGGAAGCAAACGTGTAGTGTGTAACACAAGTAAACATATAAACAGACTTTTGTTTCAAAGCAAATATTCTCATACTCTTCTTTAATCACAGTTAATAGAGAGAGGGTACCTCATTTTAATGATCACCTTTGCAAGTTCAGCTAATTATACAAAGAAACTCAAATCTTCTCTGGTCCTCACTGTCCACTAGAAATCTTTCCTTAAAATGAGAGCCAATTGTCTACTAGGAATTATTTTTAATTACTCTTCAGTTTCTAAGGTAATCTATGAATCTATGAATCCCAGCAAATAGCAATAATATGTATACTTAGTAGACACCTTCATAGTAATAAACATAATTACTCACATCTTGAAAAACCAATGAAATTTACAAAGAGTGAGCATGGCTACAGGCAAGCATTTTGAACTATTTCTAATATAAGCAAAATGTACAGAGGATCACAAGATGATTGAGATTTTTAAGTGTCTCAAAATAAAATATTTTAGGTTAATATGAAACAATGATTTCAAATAAGTCACCAATACACTGTGTACTAAACTACCTATAAAACATACAAAAGATCTTCTTTTAAGCAAACATTGGCTAAATAGTGTATAATTTACTTTTAGCTTAACTACACAAGAAAAGAATCAGGGAGTACAGCAGCATGGATCACTTTTTCTAATCCTGGTATTAAGGACAAGACTAACATGCACGTGTGATACTGCCGATCTCTCCCTCATAGCTGTCCCTTCGGTTTCTCGGCTGCAATTTCCCATCACTGGACTGTGTGTTATAACAAAGAGGCCAATGTAAAGGGACCTATGACCCCTTCAATTTCAAGTTTCTTAATTAGCTTTCTTTACCTTAAGACAGACTCAACAAAAACTCTCAACGCTTTCACATGAATCCACGCAATAAACGCCTCACTGAAATTTACTTTCAGCCACCGTACAAGTGGTCCCTATAAAAAGGAAAAAAAATTACCACAAATTTAGTATAGAAATGGCAATTAAAAATAGACAAATCAAATATTTTTATTTTATTTTTTTAAACATTTTTTTAATGTTTATTCTTTGAGAGAGAGCGAGCACACGAGGAGAGGGGCAGAAGACAGAGACATAGAATCTGAAGAAGACTCCAGGCTCTGAGCTGTCAGCACAGAGCCCGACATGGGGCTCGACCTCACGAACTAGGAGATCATGACCTGAGCTGAAGTCAGACGCTTAACCAACTGAGCCACCCAGGCGCCCAACAAATCAAATATTTTTAAAGGAGTGACTATCTAGTAAGAATCTACAAGAAAATCAAATCACATTATAATTCGTTTTTAAAAATGTTTCATCTTTAAAATGTTTTAAAAATGTTAAAATGTTTTATTTTAAAACATTTTAAACAAATTTTAAACAAATTTTAAATTTGTTTAAATTTAACAAATTTTAAAATGTTTCATTTTTAAAAATGTTTTAAAAATGTTCTCATTATCTTGGATGCTTCATCTTCAATAAAATTAAAGGGTTAGTCACTACTCTATTACCTCAGTAGACACTAAAATTCACAGAACCTACTCACTACACAGGAAAAGACATACATTTTAATGAAAGTAATTTAAACTGATACAGAATACAGATGTGCCCTATGCTTGAAAACCAAAAAACAAAAACCTGGATGTATTATGCAATACATTTCAGACATTTAAAATAGAATTCAATTTACAAACAACTTCTCAGGAACAAGGATAAAAAGTTATGCAATAAGTCTTTTTTTTTTTTTTTAAATGTTTATTTATTTTTGAGAGGGTGTGCAGAGAGGGAGACAGATGATCTGAAGTGGGCTCTGTGCTGACAACAGAGAGCCCAAGCCGGGGATGAATTCATGAACCGTGAGACCATGACCTGAGCTAAAGTCAGATGCTTAACCGAGTGAGCCACCAGGCGCCCTGCAATAAATCATTTAATACCTATCCCTAGGTCTTAATTTTTTCTTTTGTAAAATCAGGGATGTTCATCTAGATCTCTTAAACCTCTCTGCACATTCCAAACTTTTAAAGATTCGATTACATTAAGTTCTTTTTGAACTTAAAGTATTCAGTATGATTTCCAGTATTAAATAAAAATACTTCTTCAAAGAAACAGCTTTCAAATAACTCAATACTGCCTCTCAATACTTAAAAGACATACATGATAAGTTCAGCTAAGTTATTTAGACAACATATTAGGCTCATTCAATGTACCAACCAATTAATTTAAGGAAAAAGGATCATAAGACAAAGTGAAAAATCTTTGGTTAAAATATCTGTTCTTTAAAAGGGTTTGGGTCCTTCCTAACAAGTTGGTTTTACTGGGCATTACTTGGTTAGGGTTAGTTTTATCCCAAATGAGATGATATGGTTTATAAAGTACCTAGGAATAATTTCAAATGGGATTTGCTTTTATTTCTTTTTCCATTTCAAGAGAAATCCATTTTCAGTCATTCTTCCCCTCCCAGACAAGCTTTTTGTCTTCACAATAATCCAGCACTTCAAAGATGGCAAGGAAGTTGACACCATCTTCCGTTTTCACAATTCTATCCCCCTTCCCCATTTTGCCCAGAACATACTACAACTCTCCAGTGGTTTAAATACCAATTGCTTCAGTATAAGATTGCGGCATTAAAAAAATTTGCCTCAAGTGAAAATTCTTACTGAAAAAGAAAGAATACTATTTAATTAAAATAATCGCTTGTAGGGATTTAGATGGAATAATTAAAGGTATGATTTCAAGATAACTATTCACAGATCGAAGTCTGTTTAGAGATAATAACCAGAGGCGCCTGGGTGGCTCAGTGGTTAAGCATATGACTCTTGATTTTAACTCAGGTCATGCTCTCACAGTTCATGAGTTTGAGCCCTGCGTCGGGCAATGCACTGACAGCGTGGAGCCTGCTTGGGAGTCAGTCTCTCTTTCTGTCTCTCTATAAATAAATAAACTTAAAAAAAAAAAAAAAACTATTAAAATAGAAAAAATAACTAAAACCAAGTGTCTGAAAAGTAAAATCAGAGTTTTCTTTTAAATAAAAAGAAGAAAGCAGTGCTGCCCTCTTCTTTTGCTTAACACTGATAATATTGAATATTAACAACACATACAAACTGCTTTTTCTTGTCAGTAGAAAGCCTGTTCATTTCTTCTTTATCTGCTTTCATCTCCTCTTCATTATACTGGAAGTCACGAACGATGAATCTAAATTTTGGGGAGCGGGGAGAAAACCAAAATTGTCCACTCTGTGTATATAGGTAATCAACAAATTAAAAATCAAAAAATAATAATCTTACTTGTTTTCCCTGGCTTTGTGTCTGAAGTCATCAACTGCCTTCCTAAACAAGGTGACATTGCAAAGGTAACTGTCTTGGTCCTCTGAGAGTACACTATGGGGGAAAAAAAGTCCATTTAAAGTTTGATATTTATTCCTCTCTTTCACATTGAGGGCAGACTTCACAAACAGGAGGAGGAGGAACAGTAAAGGGCAGCAGCCCTTCTTCCCAAACCACCTCAATGCTAACCATCTGTGTTTACGATTTTTTATTTACAATGTCTTCATAGCCCTATGTTACATTTACCTCTCTCTAACCCAACAAAATCCAACATTAACTCAAGTGAAGTGTCCAAACCCTAAGGACCATGCTTTTCAATCTGTAACAGTGCCAGGCCGGCTGAGGCAAAACCAGGAGCCAGTTTATTTCCAGAGTTTCCCTGCTTTCTTGCTAATAAGTACCTTCTTCTCTTCTGGAAAACAAATTCTCTCTCTCTCCAGCCCAACCCAGCCCACTGAGGCCTGGCCCACCCTCTCTGCATTGCCAGTACCTGCTACCACAGATCTTTCCTTTGTCTCCCTCCACATCTTAACTCAAAAACTGACAAATGCAATGGTCTAAACAACTTCTGACGCATCTCAGATTTTTTTTTATGCATCTCAGGGCTTCCTTCTAGGCTCTAGAAGATCCCAGCAGCGAGATCAGAACTTCCTCCAGTCACAGTTCCCATGGACATCACTGGAATGACTTTTCTAGACACGATGGGGAAATTTTAACTACCATATACATCTGAAATGCCTGGGGGAAAGACCCACTGATTGGAAAGGCAAACTTCACAGTTCACGTATACTATGATCCTGATTTGGCTTTCAAAACTTACCTACAGCTACTTATGTACAGAATCCCATGTATGAGGTCTATGAAGCTATACACTGAATTGTTCCAACAGTGATGATGGTGGGGCAAGAGAATCACTTGGTGGTGGGTGGCGGGTTGGGGGGGGGGGGTCTCTTCTCCTTTCTATCTTTCCTGTATCGGGTTTTTTTTTATTTGTTTAGTTTTTATTTATAACATGGTACTTCTAAAATCAGAAAAAAATGTTTTATAAACCTGAGGGAGTGCTTGTGGAATTCAAAGATATTTTACTAAATATGGGGGGGGAGGACAAGTTTAGTTTTTCTAGGAAGTCTAAGAACTGCCTGATTGGCAGTTAATTCAGGAGGCAACTACAACGCTTTAATGCAGAATGGCTAGAAGAACTGAAGCCACTGATTCTCAGTCTTCCTCTCCAGCAATAGGCCCAGCAGATGCCTCTGGGAGGAATGGCCACTGTCATCACTGACACAGAAACCCAGCTACTGCGGATTTAGAACATTTAAACTTCCTTTTAAAAGGTGCCCTCTCTGGCTGGCTCAGTCGGCAGAGCGTGTGACTCTTGATCTTGGGGTTGTGAGATTCGGCCCCACATTGGATGCAGAGATTACTTTAAAATAAAATTTAAAAAAAAAAAAAATTTTTTTTTTTTTTAAATGAAAGGTGCCCTCTCAAAACGATTACCCTTAGTTCCTGCTCCCAGTGACTATCAAATCCAAAGCAAGGCAGCTACCAAGTGGACAGAACTTAATAAAAAACCTTTAATGATCTTCTGGTCTACCAGGCTTGACTCTAATATGCACACTGTGATCAAAAGAAATCCAAATCCAACCTGACAGGCTACTACAGACCCCTAACAATATCCCACCACTGTCACAGTAATCTTTTAAATTCATACGGTACTCTGCTGTTTTAAAGACCGTTTCAAAAGCGCCTGATGTCTGACATGCTCTGAGACCATGAGCAGGGTGTCTATTACACAGGCTCCTCTGTCATGTAGAGACCTAGGTCACGGCGAAGTTGTTTGGTGTATTTAAAATCCTTATGATGAAGGGAGCCACGATAAAAATTCAGTCTTATTTTAGGACTAAATCCTGCTGTGCTACCTTATTAAGAAAAAAATAAATAGAAACCATTTATTTGCTTTTCCTTCCTATCCCCAGGAAAGAGATTTCTTAAAATCTTATTAAAAAAACCAACCACGTGTCCTTGGTACAATGGACTTTCAATCATTTAACATGTACTCAGCCTCAAAAACAAAACAAAAACCACACACACCACCACCACCACAAAAGCACGTACTGCGTCTCTCTATAAACGTGCACAGCTCTTGCTACGTATTAGGAATAAAACTAGGGGGTGCCTGTGTGGCTCAGTCAGTTAAGTGTCCAACTCTTGATTTCGGCGCAGGTCAGGATCTCATGGTTTCAAGCCCCGTATCAGCCTGTGCACTGACAGTGTGGAGCCTGCTTGGGATTCTCTCTCTTTCCCTCTCTGTCACCTCCCTCACTTGTGCTTTCTCTCTCAAAACTAAACTTTAAAAAAAAAAAAAAAAAAGGAACAAAACTAAGACAAAGTGGTTCTCTGACCTCAAGACACGGGTCTAATAAAGGAAACAGAAAGAAACAAGTAACACGATACAGAGTTGTCAGTGTATCAGAAGATATATGTGACATATTGGGGCAAAAAGGGAATTAATAACTTTATCTCAGGGGCACCTGGGTGGCTCGGTCAGTCAAGCGTCCCACTTCAGCTCAGCTGGGGATTGCACAGTTCATGAGTTCAAGCTCCACGTCGGGCTCTGTGCCGACAGCGCGGAGCCCGGAGCCTGTTTCGGATTCTGTCTCCCCCTCTCTCTGCCCCTCCCCCACTCATTCTCTCCCTCTCCCTCTCCCACTCTCTCAGATAAATAAACATTAAAAAAATAATTTCAAAAACCAACTTTACCTCAGAGAATATTAAAGAGTTTCACAAAAGCAGTGATGCCAAGTGGAAGTCTGAAAGACAGGCAAAGAAGAGAACATGCCAGTAGAAGCCCATATGCAAACGCATATAGGTGTGGAATAGCATGGTGCATTTGGGGAACTGCCAGAAAGAAGTGTAGCTGGAACACAGGGTACGAAGGGTGTGTGTGTGTGTGTGTACACACACGTGCCAGTAACAGACTGGTACACCACAAAAATGAAAATGGCAGCAATGCAGGAGACTGATGAGAAGAAGAAAATATTGGAGATAAGGAGCCCAGATAATGGCAATTACAATAGGCCAGGCAAGAGATGGGAGTCTAAACTAAAGCAGTATTAGTAGCTGAGGGAGTGAGGGGCGGGGGAGGAGGGGAAGAGGGGGAGGAACAGCTTTAAGTGGGTGGACCTGAATGAATTGTTGGTATCTGACCACTTTTGACCTACAAAATAGCAATTTCATATGGTTCAACCAAATGCTACGGATGGTAGAAATAACACAGCTGGTTAAATTGGGGTGGGGCGGGGTGGGGGAGGGAGAGGGAAGAGTTCGAAATGAAGGACTCCCATGTTCTGGTTTGGTAACTAGGCAGATCTTGCTCCCACACACACAAGGGAGATGGGCGACTGAGGCTGAGGTTGGGGGGACAATGTCCTATTGCGGTTACCGACGTACAGACATGTGCAGTGCCCGAGAAATCCAGGCGTGTAAGTCTGAAACTATGGGGATCTCCAGGCCACAGATGGAGATTTCAGGGTCCCAAAGCCGCAGGCAGAGGCCAGAGTCCTGGGGGTGGTTGAAAAGGCGCTGACAGAAGAACAGGTTGTCCCACTAAGACAGAAGAGCCCAAGTCCACTAGCCAATACTCAGGGCTACCACATTCTGTCTCACTCATGCAATTCAGGCATAGAAGCCAGGAGGCTGCATTACAGGCTAATGAGGGGAGGAAGTCACAGGAAGTCACAGGGTCCAGAGACGATGGTGCACGCAGGACAACAGTTAAAGTGATGACTTCAGAGTCCAGGTTCAGCAGGAGAAGCAGCATGACTGGAGGAAATCAACAATGTCAAGGTAAAAAGGTGGACTGGAGATGTGGACAAGGTCAAAGAGCAGGTTCTGTCACAGTGAAAAAAAAAAAAAAAAAACAGAAAGAAGGCTCTGGGTCAAGAGCTGGATTACAGGTTTAAGCCTTTCTAAAAGTAAAGCCTTTCTAGAAGTCAGGGATGTGGCAAGGGAAGGGCATGCAAAACTCAAGTGGACTTGGAGATCTGCAAGTGGCAGGGATCAGGGAGCTGACAAGCCAGAAGCTGGAGGGATTTCAAACCAAGCCAAAACAAGCAGTGACCTTAAGTGATATATGAGACCAAGGTATAGAAACAAAATGAAAACCAGAAGGAGAGGAAAGAGGTAAGAAAGTACCATCTTTTCATGATTAAACATGGACATAAACACTTCCCAGATGTGATGCTGGCTAGGAACTGGCCAGGAACAGCCTAAAAAGGAGCTCAGTTTGGCTTAACTCAGCTTGCCTAAGTTCTACTAGATTCAAATAAATGACCCAAACACACTCCTTTCTTTTAGTTCTATTACATAGAAGTAGCAGCACTATCTTCACACAGATGTAACCAGGCCTGAAGGAAACGTCAACATTTTCCAGGTGTTTCACGGCACTTTCAGTAACCCATGTGAGTGGCCGTGCTTCTGGAGCTCACTAACTCTGCCTGCCACTTCTGATTTCTTAGTTCACTCCTAAGACTCAGACCTGCCATCTTCTCTGTCCCCTAACCAATCTTCCCATGTCACTGCAGGGGCATCTCTCCTGCTTTTCTTCATAAAAGTTATCTTTGCAAGCCCAGCTATACAACCCAAAGGAAACTTTTCTCTGCACAAGTTTTTTCTAGGCTTTCCTAGCTACGTTCCTCTAGCCCCCTGAACACCAATCTCAGTGAAGAACCAATGCATTTGTGGTACTGCTTCCAAAAACACAGAAAAGGCAAAGCTAACTAGCAATTGGACCTGGTCAGACTATCTTCAGAAGCAGAAGTACGTAAAAAAGAAAAGTGGTAACCCTAAGTACCACTTAGGTGGTGAAAAACACCTCTCTTTGAGCAGGCTTTCCAACAAGAAGCAGAACAGCAGCCAGCCTCCACTTCTTTGGCCGTAACTTTGCATGGCATTTACACGCATCCCTACACTTATCTACACAACAGTGGCATGGCTCAAAGTCTGCAATAATTTTAAGAGTTAAGTAGAAAATTTTGCAGACAGCAAGATTCTAAGGGTTTTTTTTTTTAAGTGACATTGTTTCCTTCAGGTTTGAAGACAGTATTTTTCAATCCATTCTCCTACCTCACAATTCCACTCTCCTCTTCACTGCTCCCAAGTAAGGACTTACGTACCAAGAAGCGACAAGTGAATGCATCACTACTCACAAATGACTTAAAAATAAAGCACTTAGAAAAATTACTAGCACACAGCAGCTACTCAAAAATGTTAGTTACTATGATCAGCAAAAAAAAACCAGCATCAAGTCCTAGAGTTCTTTCCTGAACAATGGACAAAATTCCAGACTAACCCACTACAGCCTGTCTGTCCCCCATGAGTGAATCGTGCTATTCACGGTGCCGGCTGAGATGCTGCTGTTCTTGCGGACTAAATTTAAAAAGCTAAGCCTCACGGCAATGGTTCCAAATGTCTTTTGAACTGAGAAAAAGGTAGAACAGATGTTTCCACCGACTGGTGGTCAGGGAGTACTCATCTGTCATTCAGAAGACAGGTGTTGTCTACACTAAACCATTCCCACCTGGCATTTTTTCCTCTAAACTACTAAATTAATCTTCAAAAGATGCAACTCTCTGAAGTAATATTTTTAGAGTCCTTCTTTCAGAGTCAATTGGAAACGTGTCTCCACACCACTCCTCTGGACCTTAGGCCTGGCATATATACAACTTGCATTCCATATGCACTGGGTCCGTAGTCCCCTCCTTCCCCTGCCTCTTGGACACCAAGTCAACCTCTTCGGCTTTAATGGCCTACAGAGTACAAAGGTATATGCAGTTGTTATTTGTCCTTCAGTGGAAAACTAATATGAAGACACCACCTTGGTCTTCAGTTTGCCATGCGAAGGGCTGGTGTGTGAACAGAAGGTATTCCCCGAAATGGAGAAAAAAAAAAAAAAAATTTGTGATGAGCAGGGGTTTGTGGTTTAGTTCTCAAAAAATCAACATTCATGAAACTACGATAATCATATGACCTCATGTTTTGTATACCTTATCAAGCCTTAAAACAACCTCATAACGTGTACTGGGAAGGTGCTATGCTCTTTTTACAAAGAAAATGAGGCCCGGAGAAATTAAGACTTACCCCAGGTCACACAGCAAGTTGGTAGCAGAACCAGCAATAGAACTCAAACCCCTGGGTCCAGTACTCTTTCTATTATACTAAGGTACCTCCCATATAAAAACTGGAAAAGCAAATACTTCATGGGCCCAATCTCACTAATACCACTTCTTTACTATCTGCTATACCTTCCTCTCACCACATGTTGCCACCTCTTGAGGGGTATCCACACAAAAGAATCCTTGGGCGATGCATATATACTGTATTTAATACTTCCTCGGAGAACATCTCACGTGGAATGATAGAACACAGGAAAAAAATGACAAGGTAGCGTCAACAGTACGAGCCCTAATGTTAAAAAACCTGACTTTTAGTCCTAACTTTGTCACCGGACACTAATACAGCCAAATGCAGCCATATGCCTTAGATAACTATTTAATTCTTCTTGCATTTTTACTTCTTTATCCACAAGAGCGATAACTGCTCCAACCAGTTCACAGAATTGTTGTAAATATCAAATTAGATAATGTATATTAATCTATAAATTTAAAATGCAAAATTTTTAATGGAAAATACAGATTACACAGTCTCTATGCTCACTGGAAAGTGATGGTGAGTATTTACAGAACAACATGGTACTCTAGCAGCCATTTTGGTACATTTCCTTTGCAAGAGAAATGAATGGCAGACACATAGTAGGTATACAATAAATACCGGACAAAACATTTTCAGAAGGTGGCACAGCACAGCAGAAAAAGTACCACACCAGTGACCCAGGTTCTAATTCTAGCCCTACCATTAATGACATGTGCGACTCTGGGCAAATCACTTCACCTCTGCGGCCTCAAACTTCTACACCTATAAACATGAGTGAGTCGATCATATTGTACAAAATCCCCTTCAGGTCTATGATCGTGATAACTAGAGTTGGCGTAACTTATTTATGAGGTGAAAAAGATGGTTCTGAAACCATAAACTTACCACAAAGAAAAGGTAAAAAGATATTTCCTAACCCAACATCCCAACTATAAAAGGAATTCTAGGAAAGCAACAGGTTTTACAAAGACTACTACTTACTTGCTAGACCTTGGAACTACCATTTCAGCTAGTGTTTCATACTGCTTAATCCAGTCGTTGTGGTTTAACCTGCAAAAAAGGTACAGTAAGTAGTGGAAAAGAAAAACAAGTCTTACCTCCTGCCATGCTGAGACAGAAAAAAATATGGGACAAACAGGAAATTCAACTAAAGTATACTTCAAATCTATGTCACACACAAAATTCAAGTTTCCTACTGAGAATGAATTTCAAATACAGTGAGCAGTGAAGCAAGAAATACAGTTCACCACTCTCTTACATCCAGTAACTATTGCAAAAGAGGCACATCCTAGAACTAAGTTTGGAAAGGTAGTAAAGCAAAGTATACATTCTAAATTACCTTCAAACTTCAGAGTCAATAATGCATTACCTCATTAAAAATAAATAAATTCAAAGGCCATACTGAAGTCACTATCATTTCTGTTCACTGGCCATTATGAAGGGCTGGATCAAACTATTTACCAAAAGCACAAAGTAGCAGGAAGTATTGAGTAAATTAAGTGACAGTAAACCACGCTCCACAGAACACTGTGCAACAACTTTCTTTACAGACCAACGGATTTTGGGGGTGTGGGGAGAGAAGGTTATGTTTGCAATATAAAGAACTACAGGATTTATAGGTCAGGATGGTGACTAATTCATCATGGAAGGTGCCCCAGGTCCTAGGTTTCAATAATAGCGAAGCGAAAACTATAAAAACGTCTGATTTTAAACACAAGTTTTCAATAAAAACAGAGACAAATCTTTTATCTGCACAAAGGTTATTTTCCTACATGCATAAAAACATAGACACACAGAAATTTATTATAAAAAATCAGTGCTCTATAGTATTCTGAAGTTGGGGGAGAAAAGCAGAAGTCAGATGATAGTGTAGCCACAGTAAATTCAACGGAGGTGCTTTCCCATCCTTTCCAGGAGGCATCATTTTCTAATACTCCCCATTTCGTAACCAGATAAAAAAAATGGAGAGCACAGCAAAGGAAGAATTCGTACACCGATACTGTGAAGAATCCCCAACTTTTCCACCTCAGTTTGGATCCTCCAAAGATTCCCTGATAGCAAGACTTCAGTTCAAGTCAGAAGTGAAATCATTAAGTGTTTCTCTCTCATAGACACACATGCACACAGAGTTCTAATTCTTCCTATGAGTATCGAAAGGCCTCATTTTATTAACAATGATCAAATGTTAATTAACACAGAAGACCTAATCTAAAGATTTCAAAGGGTTATCTAACCCAGCAAACTATGCCGAGAGCCTGAAACTGTTTTTGTAAACAAAGTTTTACTGAAACAGAGCCACATCCATTCTGTAGGTACAGTGTATGGCTGCTTTCAGCTACAACCACGAAGTCGACATGGCAAAGGTGAGTGGCTGTAACACAGACCCTATGGCTGGCAAAGTGTAAAGTATGAACTATATGACCCTTCACAGAAAAAATTTGCCAACCCCAGATCTAATCTATCCTTTGCTTCTTAAAGGGCTTAATTCATCCTAACCAATCATAAAGATTTTTCACAAGGGCCACCTGGCTGGCTCAGTTGGTTAGGCGTCCAACTCTTGATTTCAGCTGAGGTCACGATCTCACAGATTTGTGAGTTTGAGCCCCACGTTGGGCTCTTCAAGCTCTGTACTTTCTCTCCCCGTCTCTGCCTCTCCTCCTCTCTCTCTCTCTCAAAATAAATAAATAAACTTAAAAAAAAAAAAAAAGATTTTTCAGAAAAACAAAAGCTTCCTCCTATAGAAAAATCTAAAATCTATATTATTTTTAAAATCTAATAATTTAGCATTATTTAATTTTTAAATAAGCCAACTCTACTAAGCTGCTAAATTTGATTTGGAATCTCAATTTATAATTGATGTCTCCATTATCAGATTATGAACTAAATTCTACTTACGTGCCACCTGAGTACATGTTAGTTGATGGAATGAATGACAACGTAATAATATTCCCTTTACAATTGAGTTCTATGGAAAACTTAAAATTACAGTATCAGACACTAACTTTTTTTAATATTTTAACAAGCAAAAGTAATTAAAAGACCTACTTGGGAACCACGACCAGTAATGTGACGAGATACTCTGAATCAAGAACAAAGTCATCCTTCTTCACAATTTCTGCTAAACTTCTAGTTAGCAAACTTCCTCTGAGGAGTAAGAAGAAAATAATCAGGCTGATCATGCCTCCATAACATAAGAAGTATCAGGCTAATTACATTCACATCTACTATATGTACACCTCAAGAGACTGATTAGTCTTAGGTAACGTTTCTACTTTGTAAGAAGACTAAATGTAGCTGAGTATTTCCCACCCTCACTATCGAAGAAATGCTACCATTTATCAATATTTGCCTCTAGTATCTCCCCTTGTGTTTGCTTTAATTATTATAATTCAACTCTTCTCCTGATTACATATCTAGTACCTTGACTGGGCAAGTGTTATTCATTGTATGCCAATTAAAACCTATTTCATCATAATTACAAAATTACATCATCTAAGGACAATCTCTGATCTTCCTCCCCCTCCCCAGGTATCATCTGATCCTAGGCAATTTTGGTTAGTTAACCCAATAATCAAATCAGTCTTCATTTGGTCTCCCAGTACATTTCATAATGAAAGTGACTTGCCCTGTTTGTACCACTGATAGTATCCAACCAACTTTCCCTCTGGAATATGAATGTGTAACTTGAATAGTTAAACATTTAAAGCTACACTTGCAGTGGTCATACTACAATGAGATCAAGAAAACAAACGTGTCCTACTTTTGGAAAATCTAACATGTAAAAAAGCTAAACTTGGAAAACAGATAAACAGACAAATTACATTCTTTGATAGAATTATTCTTTGATAAAATTCAAATAGAATTCTTTGATAGAATTCTTTTAAGCAGCAGGTGATTGCTATGCAATTAAACTATGATTCAATTTGAAACAATTTTAGGCAATCTTTCAGTGAAAACACAAATGGATCAAGGGACAAATTAGGACCCAACTCACAAGTTTTATAAAACAAGAATAAATCAGCTTCATCTGTTTTGACTAGTCTGAATTAATAAATTTTTCTCCGTGAAGTGAAAAAACACCATTTTAATTATAGAAATAGAATAAACTGGAATTCACTAAACCCCAACAATAGCTCATTCAGCACTTGCCCAATTCTTAATATTCACATATGCTTACGCATTCTTCCGTTCCAAATTCTGAAGATTCCCTTTCAAGTTATTATATGCGGATGCTCTAGATTTCAGGTCATTGTCAATCTGAGTCACTCCCTTTAAAAATGAAAAAGAAAAATAAGCAAAATTTTTCTAACAGAAATAAAGTAGCTGTACCTGAACACTTTAAAAAACAAATACCACTAGTTGCTGATGTAACAACTATTATTTTAAAAGGACAACTTTTTTTTTTTAACGTTTATTTAAATTTTAGTATATAGTGCAATATTGGTTTCAGGAATAGAATTGAGTGATTCATCACTTACGTACAACACCCAGTGCTGATCACAACAAGGGCCCTCCTTAACACCCATTAGCCATCTAGCCCATCTCCCACCCACCTCCCTCCATCAACCCTCAGTTTGTTCTCTATTGTCAAGAGTCTCTTGTGGTTTGTTTCCCTCTCCTTTTTTCCCCCTTCCCGTATGTTCATCTGTTTTGTTTCTTAAATTCCACATGATTGAAATTATATGGTTTGGTCTTTGATTAACCTATTTTGCTTAGCATAATACATCCTAGCTCCATCCACATTGTTGCAAATGGCAAGATTTCATTCTTTTTGATGTAAAAGCACAATTTAAAAGATGATTAAAAAAATAACTTCCTTCATTTTTAATAACCCTGGTAATTTCCATATGAATCTCTTCTACTAAAGATAATGTTTTAGTCCACATATATTTTAATTACTGTTATGATACTACATCTTAAACCATAAATGGAATCTAAGCCACTGGGTATAGAGATTATTAATTAAAAAGCTTTAAATTCACAAGGCTGAAGGATTAATTTCCAAAAGTAATGAAGCTACACAGAGTTTTATTGTTCATAATGCCACTGTTCTTACATAGAATATTTTTTCAATTAAATTAAAATTGTGGTTAGATGTATTTATAAATGTTACAGAAGCTGATTTTTCAAAAAGAGTCCTAAAACTACTAACAATGTAGGGAGAACATACAAATCAGCAGATTTAACATTTGAAGAATGAGTTTCAATTCAGCTCTACCATTATCAGTTGTGTGGCAATACGGTAAGTCAATTCACCTCTCTGAGCCTATTTCCTCATCTATAATAGTATCAGAAAATGATGATTAAATCCTTGATAACTGGACCAAAATAAGGAGACTTCAATCATAGTAAGAGCACCACTTTATATTATCAAACTACTGATTTTCATTATATTATAATGATTACCTCAGCTTTAAAATCCTTGATAATCTACTCATTTATATTTAACTATACAGCACTTACTCAAAGTCACTGAAAGCTAGGAAAAGGAAAGTCTGTCCAAGTAATTTAAACTCCACTTTTCATCTCAGGTCAAAATGTTGACAAACAGTTAATAGATCCTTGTCTATCTGCCTTGTTTGGAGTTTCAGGTAAGACTTTTATATTTTCTCTCAAGTTCAATGACTGTAATATAAAAGGAACTCTTAACTCGGTGAGTTCATGGATGAGCTTCAGGATCTGTGTACTCATTGAAACCGTACATAAAATCATGTGTACATGAATACAGGCATTTTTCTGTGTCGAGGGTCAATACTGAACGTCTGAAGGTGTCAGAAAACCCATAAAGTTTAATGTCTGAAGCAGTACTGTATGTAAACATGCCAAAGTAATCATTATCACTAGCTGAATGACTCCTAAATCTTTAATAGATTCCAATTTCCTGTTCTACATAATCTCAGTTAACCCTTAAAATTTGTATCAGTAATAATTACAGGATTTTAAAGTTTTTTTTCCTTAAACACTGTTGATGTAATATTTAAGTTAACCACTTAAGTAAGTAAACTACACAACTTGGATAATGTACACTGGAAAGTATAACACTTTTTAACATCTTTCTTTTTTGGTAAAGTTGTAGTAATGGTACCTCCTATTTCTATCAGTCACATATAATTCAGTTGCTTTCTCAAAACCTAAACAGTATTTCACAGCTAAATACTTATAAAATCAATAAAGCCACTATGAATCAGTGTGTCCTACCTGTGTCATTTTTTATCTTACCTTGGCAATTATTTCAGAAATATTTTTCAGGGACTGCTTGATTGGGTATTTAGCCATGTCCCACTGAAACCTTGTTATATAAGTAACCAAGTCAACTGAAATAGGGAAATAAATTAATTACTGAGAAGCAATAGAACGTTCATAGTTTGCTACACAGTAATAAATTTTAATGCTGAAATTTGCATCGAGAAAATCAGTAAAAACGTCATCACTGCTGGAGAGTCCGGATTTTTAAAATGTGGAACTATATTCAGTAATGGATTAATCAACATTTTTACTTTGTCATCTGACTGGATCTCTTCTTACTCAGAATTTTATATTTATAAATGCTCCTTCTAACGTGAGGACTTAATAAATGGAATATGCACATACCCATGATATACCTCATATGTAGGAGAAACAGACACAAAGATTAAGAAACTACTCCTCAATAAGTAGAATTTGATGCAAGTATGTTCTTTCTTTGCCAGCCTACCCAAATAAACTGAAAATAAACCTGTTAAAACCAGGTAACAACCGTTTCTAGGAGTCTATACAACAATCTTCAAAACACAAGCCCTTTCACATTCAAATGAAAATAAAAAATGTAAAGCCAAAGAGACACTCAACAACTACTCCCTGGAAAGTTCAGTAATCAAGATGACTTTACTTCTCAAGTCTAATGGGATCAAGGTCAAGGAGACCAAATGGCTAACTGGCAAAAATAATTTACATCAAAATATCCTTCTCTCCTCAGTTTCTTCCTACATTAATGTTAAGGGGTCAATATGGATGCTATTTCTAAAAGCAACTGCAGACGCAGTGCCACCCAGGTGGACTGTCAATCCCCATTCCACCTACTAGACTGCATGTCCTAGTTCATCAAATACCTACAAGATCAGTAAATGCATCCTAACTTAACATATCTACCTTCTATCCTTCTGCCCCGAACACAAATTAACAGAAATAGTAAACAACTAGGTCAGGATCACTATTGTAACAAAGAGCAAGAATAAATCACTAAATTTTTGTTTTACTAAGTATTTATTCAGCATCTATTATTTGCAAGGAGAAGAAATGAGGTTAGAGAAACACTAAATTAAAAATACAGTTAACTCTTGGCCGAGAAGAAACACTGCTAGAGATAACCGACTGTTAAGAGACCCGCGCAGTGTGGGATCAGGCCCTTGAGTGTGGCAGGAACCTTGAGAAAGCCACATCCCAGGCTTGTGGGGCGACTTTTCCACGACCGCCACATGTTCCAATTGCCAAAGAGATGGATGAAACTGTTGCCACGTTTATCATGAGGACCATCTTGAAAATCCCAATGACTGAAATGATGAAAATCCCCAAAGCCTGGGATTTTTTGTCTGCAAATCAACTGCAGACCGTAAACTTCCGGCAGAGAAAGCAATCTCTCGTTCAGGACTTGGTTCTGCTCTGTGAGAGTAAGTGTGCAAGTCTCCATGACACAGCCCTTTTAGACATCATTTATACTCAATTTCATCGGCACCAGAAAGTTTGGGATATTTTTCAAATGAGTAAAGAACCAGGTGAAGACGCTGACCTTTTTTGATACGGAACAATTCAAAAGTTCCTTTGAGAAAATTCTTCGGAGAGCATTAAAAAATGTGAGGGTCAGCTTCAGAGACGCTGAGGAGAATGCAGTACGGATCTGAATTGACTGGGGAACGCAGCATAGAAAGTCAAACCAGTACAAACCTGTTTGTGTGCTGTATTACTCCCAGACTCCCTACGCCTTCACTTCCTTCTGCCACCTGAAGAGCAATATACCCCTTCTGGGTCAGGCACTGACAGTGGCTAGCAATCACCATAAGATTGTGAAAATGGACCTCAGAAGCCAGTATCTGGACTCTCTGAAGGCTATTGTTTTCAAACAATATAGTCAGACCTTTGAAACTCACAACTCCACCAAGCCTCTACAAGAAACCCTTGAGCTGGACATACACACGGATTCAAGGACCATTCATGAAAACAGAATCAAAAAAGAGAGAGTCCGGAGAGTGACTCAAGAAACTTTTGGAGACTATCCTCAACCAAGACTAGAATTTGCACAATATAAGCTTGAAACGAAATTCAAAAGTGACTTCCATGGGGGCATCTTGGCCGAGAGAAAAGAGCCCCTCCGGTGCCTAATGAAGTTCTCTAGCCTGCATCTTCTGGAAGCACTGAAATCCTTAGCACCAGCTGGTATTGCAGTCACACCACTTTCTCCATTGCTCACCCAATAAGGGAATGAATTATTTTAAAATCAGAGATAAATAAGATGTCTGTGGTTTTGTAAGCACGGTACTTCCTTGACTATATTGCATATGCATTTCAGTTAACAGCTAGCTGGAAAGCTTCTGTTTATGAACTTGTGTTTTAGAAATTCATTCTTAATATTGACAGTCCAGAAATGTTCAATATGCTTGTTGGGACTGATTCTTTCCTCCTCCAGTATGCACCCCGCTCCCCCATATCCTGCAAAGCATAGCAATTGAGGGCCTTTAAAAAGCGATAAGGTGTCCTTTTCCTCACTCCTATCTCTCCTTGATCCTGGAGAGACTGGGTTCTAATTGCTTGTTTCCAAGGATTTTGTCTGAAGCCTTGGATCATGGAAAGAAACAGCAAGAAACTATCCTCAACTCAAAACTTTCTAGGAAAATCATAAAATTGGTCCATTCAAAGGGTAGAGTTGGGTCCATTAAGTTATTGCAGGAAGTAGAATATCAGATGATTCAGTAATATAATAGTTTCAATGTAAGTATGATACTTTTCATAATCTGTTTTATCCTACATATGGCATTCAAACTCACCATACAATACTGATTTGTGAATAAAGATTTCAAAACTGGTACATCAGTTACGTCTGATGGCAATTCTTCGGTGATCATCACAATATAGCATGTCCTTTCTTAATAACATTTCGAAATCTGCTTCCTATTGTGTTCCACAAAGGATATGGGGTATAAAAATGTATATTACAATTATGATAAAATTAAAAGGTGAGGCAGTTTTGGACAAATGGGAAAGCAAACGAAAAGCAAGGACCGAATAAAGGTAGAGATAAAACTGCCATGTAACAAGATACGAGTGCCTCCATCTGCTAGAAGATTGAAAAACTGGAGTGGAGTTAGCCAGTGGTCAAAGCAGAGAAGAAAACACCATTCGTGAATGAAGATATTTAAAAACTGGTACATCAGGGGCACCTGGGTGGCTCAGTGGGTTAGGCATCCAACTCTTGGTTTCAGCTCAGGTCATAATCTCACGGTTCGTGAGACGGAGCCTTGCGTCAGGCTCTGCGCTGACAATAAAGGGCCTGCTTGGGATTCTCTCTCCCCCTCTCTCTCTGCCTCTCCCCTGCTTGTTCTCTTTCTCTCTCTCAAAATAAATAAACATTTAAAACAAATTTTTTTAAATACAGTTAACTCTTAGTCAAACTACTCCATACTGCTGCCTCGGCATCCATTTTGTGTGGCCAAGTGGCCCACAGGGAACTAGAAATGACAGAAGCCTTTTCCTTGGGAGCAGTTCTAGGTAAGAGCCTGCAGAGTGGCAAGAAATGTGAGTTCCTGATAGACTCCCACTGACAAAACACTCTCCCCCACTGCCCAGGGCCTTCTCCCTAAGACAAGACCCCCTCAAAGTTTGCCAAAGCCCTACGCTTTTTGGTTTGAACTGACCAACCCCAACTTAGCCTGGGAACCCCAAAGCACTCCACCCGCAGACCCTAATAAAGGCATGTGCCCCAGGTCCTGCCACTCTCTGCCTGGACCTTGATCTCCCCGTATGGTGCCCCCTCCCACAGGACCCGTGAGTAATAAACTTCTCTATTTCACTTTCCCTTGAGGTCTTTTGCTGAATCATGGCTCAACATCCCATGATACTCCAGGACTCTCAACTCAACAAATGTTAATATAACAAAATCACAACAGTGACATTCATCACAGTAGGCAATACAGGACAGAATGAAAGAAATCTTATTATAATGACATATCACTAAAGATGAGCCTAAATTAAAATGAAGTGTCATTTCATAAAGAACACCAAATACAAGTACAAATGACAACAGTGAGGTCAAACTATCTTTACAAAGTCATTATTATACCAAGCAAACTATTAGCTTCCAGCTACAGAGAGGTCAGTAGCAGACTACTCCATGGCACTAAGGTAAAGAAATGCCATATTCAAATTTGAGGGGAAAGGCATTTCCCCTGCACTAAAATTAAAAATTTTTATTCCAAGGCTTTAGAGGCTGGATGCTATTAAATACAAAAGCTAGAGAAGACAAGTATTCAGCTGGAAAAATGCTGAGACACATAACCTAGAAACACTGTGAACGTGAGTTAACAACTGGCTCCAGGAAAGAACTCAGGTAAATCTTTATAATATTGCTTTTCGAAGGACGTGACATCCATGTCATAAGCTGTATTATCTACTATGTATGTAAGACTGTCTTACACAAAATGTTAAGGGGGACAAGATGTAACTAGAATATCACCAAATTCAGTAATAATTCTATCTTTAGTGGCTTTCTATTATATTTAATATCCTTATCTATAGTTTTTTTTACATTCTTTTTTTGTTTTTATAGCTAAGTCATTCACCTTATACAAGTCAGTATCAAATCTTGAAACATTAGCTTACCTCCATTGGCCAACAGATTCTCCTGAACTTTATCTTTACTATCTTCCAATACATCAGCCATATATTGAGCCACTTTCTTAACCACCCTTGGGAGGGGAAAAAAAAAAATCAATAATCGTTTCCAGGAAAAAGACCTAAATTCCATGCTTCACAATGAACACACTACATACACACATGAATTGGACTATATATCCCTTTACATGTATCTATTTAATACAGAACAAATGGGTTATAACTTCTTAAGTAATGTTTTAAGGATAGAAGGGACCAAGATTTTGTAACATGCAAAGCTGAACTCAGTAACCGTAGACTTTTAACTATTTCTTAACTATTATTTAACTATTTAACTACTATTAACTATTAGGAACAATGCTAAAGAGAAACCATGGTGTTGTTAACTACTGAGGCACCTACACATCACCTTATCAATCCCTTCATTTTATATAAGTAAAGACACCAAAGTATAAAGAGAATAAATGACTTAGTCACAAAAGTCACAAAATCACAAAAGCAGCTAATGGCAGAGCTGAGACTAGAAACATAGTGTCTGGGCTTTGGTGTTCTTTCTCTGGTTCCATGTCTGCCTCTAGGCCCTAGGGGGTGGGATACAAAAGTATACAAGACAAAATATCGAGTTGAAAAGATACCAAAAAATACAAACGACTAAATACAAAGCAATGTGTGGTTAAGTGCCAACTGAGATTACCAGGTTACAGAGAAGAGAAGCATAAAGGAAAAAGGGATCACTTTCAGCTACTGTAATCAAAAAGTCATAATGACTCTGGGGCATCAGGGTAGCTCGGTCAGTTAGGTGTCCGACTCTTGATTTCGGCTCAGGTCATGATCTCACAGCTCATGGGTTTGAGCCCTGCATCGAGCTCTGTGCTGATAACGTGGAGCCTGCTTGGGGTTCTCTCTCTCTGCCCCTCCCCAGCTTGCGTGCTCTCTCTCAAAATAAACTTTAGAAAGAAAAAAAAAAAAGCACCATGACTCATGAGCAGGGCAATAAAGGATAGGAATGGTCTTGAAAGGATGATTAGATGGGGAGAAAGTATTCTCTTGCTACAGGGCACCCTCCGAGTCAGGATCAAGAGAGGCAGAAAAGCCAATGGGCCTTCACAGTATTATGAGGAATCCAGGCTGCCCAGCGTGCTGAGAGGGGGAGGGGGGACGAGGAAGGTGGCCCAGAGCCAGACTGCAGATAGACAGCCTCTGAGGTCAGACTTTACAGAGAAGTACAGTATAACACAGTCCAAACAGGGTTTTTGACAATTCGTCTGAGGACCATATGCTCAATGGCAGGGAGAGCAAACTGGTAGACAAATTAAGAAACTCCATGCAATATGAACCAATAAGGCCCAGAAAAAATCCTATGCTGAATGACCTCAAACCTAATCAAGCAGAACTGCAGAAAAAATGATAAAGCTGTTAAGTCTTCAACTCGAATTTGTACACACATTTGGCTATGTCTCCAAAATTCACTTATCCCTTCAAAGGAGACAAACCATTATTCCCATATAATTTCCCAAGCATCTTGTAAACAGAACCATTTACTATGAACATGCAAAAATGGTCATATGTTTGCCACAGAAATAGTTCAAGAGTGTAGAACAGACTGGTGTCAAGTTTATACACTTAATGTGTAATTGAGAACTTCACAATCTCCCTGTGCATCTCCACAAAAGTTATCTATGTCCGAGTACACATGGTAACCTCAAAAGCTGCTCTTATCATTAGATTACTTGGTAAGTAAAAACTGTAATTTACTCCACATTATCACAATGTTCAGACTTAAAAAGCTAATATCTGTCAATTCTACCAAGGTCTAACCACCACAGATTTTTAAATTCTTCAAAGGTTTCAGGAAAACTGACAAAGACAAGTTGCATAACAGTGCAGAAGAGGAGACAAAATGCACAGGCAACTTTTAATTCCACGACCAAACAGACTGCATTTACCCTAAATACTTTCCAGATTCCTTCCCTAAAAAATGTGAACAAACCTTAAACTATATGCAGGACATCCCAATGACAATTTAAAGAAAGACCTATAGAGCCATCCAGGTGATTAACAAGAATCCAAGTAAGTGTTGATAATTACATTCTCAGGGACTTCCCTTCTTCAGATTTCTTTGGTTGTCACCACCTGAAACTGTAATGTGGGGATGGGACTGTAGGGAAGACCATCATCTCAGGAATGGCAACTACGAAGAGTTTTCCTCAACTAAAAATGTGTAATCCAGAAACCAAGAGATGATTCATACCATCAATCAGTCCCCAGAGAATATCATCAATAATTACTTTCACATTTGCCCTACCATGAATACATGAAATTGGTAACCATAAAGTGCTGTTACTTTTTCTTTCATCCTTTTACTAATTCTTATGCCAAGTGTCTTGCCTCAGTTGAAGCTTGTAATATCTCTTGCCTAATCTACTGTAAACCTGTCTCCTAATTGGCCTCTTTGCCTCCAGTGTTAAAGACCATCAGTATATCTTCTGGTCTATTTACTTACTATATGTTGGTATGTTAAATCAATGTAGAGAGACAATATTTGCCTCTATTACCAGAAAGATTGCATTACGGTGGTTCTATCGATTCAGAAAAGCCTAATAGCATACATGGGAAATCCTTCTACACAGACTTCAAGTTCCCTTAAAGCTTCAATCAAATACACATTTCTAAGATTCTCCAAAATTCTGTATTTTACAAAATTGTACCTATTCACCTCAACCCTACCTATTTAAAAGCTCTGTATTCCAAGAGTCAAAGGGATTATAGACTGATTCTGCCAATTAATCAAAATGCAAAAAGTTATCAAGGACCCACACCCATCTTCAGCTAAAACACAAAGTAAATTTCAGAAGTAACTGAAACTGGAGTTTAGAAAAACCTATGCTCATGGATGAAAGACTTAATATTGGTAGGATGGCAATAATCCCCAAACTGACCTACAGATTCAACACAATCCCCCTCAAAATTCCAGCTGACTTCTTTGCAGAAATTTGACATGATCCTAAAATTCATATAAAAATGCAAAGAATCAGAATAGCCAAGACAACCTTGAAAATTTAGAAAAACACAGAGAATTCACACTTTCTGATTTCAAAACTTACTACAAAGCTACAACAATCAAGACAATATGGTACCGGCATAAAGACAGAAATAAGGAATAGAAAGAAATACAAAATAAAACTGAGAGTCCAGAAATAAACCCTCACATTTACGTTGAATTGATTTTCAGCAAGGGTGCCAGGACAATTCAATGGAAAAAAAATAGTCTTTTCAACAAATGGTGTTAGGACAACTGGATATCCACATGCAAAAAAAAAAAAACCCTGAAGTGGGGACTCCTACCTCACATCATATACAAAACTTAACTCAAAATGGATGTAAGACCTAAATGTAAAAGCTAAAACTATAAAACTCTTATAAGAAAATATAGCTATAAAATTGTGTCACCTTGAATTAGGCAATGGTTTCTTAGACAAACAAAACAAAAGCAACGAAAAATAGATATATTGGACGTTAAAATGAAAAATTTTGTGCTTCACTCTCTCAGGTTTCCAAGATGACCAAGAAAGAAGGAATAATGGTCATGCCAAAAAGGGCCACGGCCCCATGCAGCCTATTCTCCGCACCAACTGTGCCCGTTCCGTGCCCAAGGACAAGGCCATTAAGAAGTTCGTTATTCTGGGGCACCTGGGTGGCTCAGTCAGTTGGGTGTCTGACTTCAGCTCGGGTCACGATCTCACAGTTTGTGAGTTCCAGCCCCGTGTTGGGTAGGCTCTGTGCCGACAGCTCAGAGCCTGGATCCTGCTTTGGATTCTGTGTCTCCCTCTCTCTCTGCCTCTCCTAGCTTCTGTTCTGTGTCTCTCTCTCTCAAACATAAACAAACATTTAAAAAAAAAAAAAAAGAAGTTCGTTATTCAGAATATAGAAGAGGCTGCCGCAGTCAAGGACATTTCCGAAGTGAGTGTCTTCGACGCCTATGTGCTTCCCAAGCTGTATGTGAAACTACATTACTGTGTGAGTTGCGCCATTCACAACAAGGTAGTCAGGAATCGCTCTCACGAAGCACGGAAGGACCGAATACCACCACCCTGATTTAGACCTGCTGGTGCTGCCCCACAACCTCCACCAAAGCCCATGTAAAGAGCTAAGTCCTTAAGGACTGAAGAAAAACTGTTCTCTGTTAAAAAAAAAATAAGACAGAGATTATACTTAAAAAAATTGTGTGTGTGTGTGTGTGTGTGTGTGTTTCAGAGGTGCCTGGCTGACTCAGTTGGTAAGGCATGTGACTCTTAATCTCAGGGTTGTTGAGCTTGAGCCCCACACTGGGTATAGAGATTATTTAAAAATAAAATCTTCAAAAAAAATTTTTTGCATGTGCTTCAAAGGACACTATCAAGAAAGTGAAGACAATCCACAGAATGAAAGAAAATATGTGCAAGTCACATTATGATAAGGGACTTGTATCTAGAATATATAAAGAACTCTTAGAATTCAATAATAAAAAGGCTAATAAGCCAATTTAAAAATGGGCAAAGAATCCAAATAGACATTTCTCAAAAGAAACAGAAATGGCCAGTAAATGCATGAAAAAATGCTCAACACATCATTAATCATTAGGTAAATGCAAATTGAAAATTCAGAGAAAGGGGTCTCTGGGTGGCTCAGTTGGTTAAGCGTCCAACTTCAGGTCAGGTCATGATCTTGTGAGTTTCATGGTTCATGAGTTTCAGCCCCACGTCGGGCTCTGTGCTGAGCCTGGAGCCTGTTTCAGATTCTCTGTCTCCCTCTCTGTTTGTCCCTCCCTCAATTCATGCTCTGTCTCTCAAAAATAAAATAAACGTTAAAAAATTTTTTACAGAAAGGAAAATGCATTGAAACACTATTTCATACCCACTAGAAAGACTATAATCAAACAGATGAATAGTAACAAGTTTGTCAAAAATGTGAAGCAATGAGAACCTCCATACTCTGCTGGTGGGTCTGTAAAACGGTGTAACCACTTTGGAAAACAGTCTGGCAGTTCCTCAAAATGTTAAAAATAGAGCTACCATATGACCCAGTAACCCCACTCCTAGGTACACATCCAAGAGAAATGAAAACATAGGGGTATACAAAAACTTGTACACAAATATCCATACCAGTATTCTCAAAAAGTAGAAATAGCCTAAATGTCCACCATCTGATAAATGGATTAATAAAATATGGTACATCTATACAATGGAGTATTATTTGGTAAAAAGAAATGAACTACCAATACGCGCTACAACATGGATGAATCGTGAAACATCATGCCAAGAAGAGAAGCCAGTCACAAGAGATCGCGTATTAAAGGATTTCATTTACACGAAATGTCTAGAATAAGCAAATCTGTAGCGCCAGAAAGTGGGCAGGGGGTAAGGGGAGGCAAGGAATAGGATGTTTGTGATGGTGGTAGTGGGAGAGTGATGAAGATGTACTGTGACTGACTGTGGTGATGGCTGCACAACTCTACGACTATTCTAGAAATCACTGTACACTTAAAAGGTACACGTTGTACACTTTAAACAGGTGAATCGCATGGTAAGTTATATCTCAATAAAAATATTAAAGATAGTCACCATTTTCATACTTCAAACAGGTATATTTTATTGTATATAAAATGTACTTTCATAAAGGTGATTTACAAAGAAAACAGAGTCATCATTTTCTTTTATTATTTAAATAAATTACTTATTAGCATTAAATTAAATTATTATTATTTATTTATTTTTATTTATTTTGAGAGAAAGAGAGGGGAGGGGAGGGTCAGAGAGCAGGGGAGGGTCAGAGAGAGAGGGAGAGAGAATCCCAAGCAGGCTCCACGCTGCCAGCGCAGAGCTCCACATGGGGTTCAACCTCACCAACCGTGAGATGATGACCTGAGCTGAAATCAAGAGTCAGACGCTTAACTGACTGAGACACCCAGACGCCCAAGAGTCAGCATCTTCTAAAACCATTCCAATAAGTAAACTATACATGTGATAATAAACCCAATGTCCAGGTAGCCTGAGAACAGTGACTCGTTTTGCTCTAGTCAATGCATATAAATACATTACCCTTCTACAAATGCATCCAGTTTAGCCAGTTCATCCGACAAACCAACCAAGACATCCAGTGTGCCAACCTGGAAGGGAAATACAGCATTTTACTACTTAGGTTTCATCCCCTGCCATTTTTTTTTAACAAAGTGATACAACATCTTGATTTGAAGGGCCCATAAATCCTAAGTTCTCCGTATTTTATTCCATGATGTGCAAGTGTGGTTAAAAAAGTTTGCCAGCCATTTCAAAGGTATTTATATGCACGGGATAATCCTCTAATTCATGGGTACAGCCAGCATTTAAGAGGTGAAGATTCTGCAATGGCAGGCCTATGCGTCTGCTTCTACTGCCCAGTGATGGGTGGACCATTTGAAGTCATGGTTTACAGCAGCAGCTCTTAAATAGGGAGGGGTCCATGACTATCAGTGTCTCAAAGGAATTCGTAGCTCCCAAAATACGAAGAACCAGTAATTTCAAGTTATTTCTTAAATGAATGCTCTATAGAACTACCTGCTAAGTTACCCAGCAAAATAAAAATACTGTGATTTTTCCATTCTGTAAAATTACTGATAACCTGCTTCCCTTTGAGGCTGCTAGGTTACAGACCTTCAATAAATATTAACTAAATTAACCACATTAAATAACTAAGGTAGACCTGCAAAGTATGATTAAAGAGGTCTAATGGTAAAACGTTTACAACATTACTGAAACTTGCATGAATTTAATAACAAAAAACTGGGTTTGCTGTGATATTGAAGTATATTACTAAGATTTTTCACTTCTGAAGATATATGTGAATATAATATATCAAATATTTTCATAACATTTCTCATTACAATTCAAATTACAATTTAGAAAAGCACAAAAGTTTAGAAAAATGTTATTCACTTTGGTAGTTTACTTCTAAAATCTCAAGTTCCTCATTATTTAAAATGTGAAGATTAGAGGGGCTCCCGGGTGGCTCAGTCAGTTAAGTGTCCAACTTCGGCTCAGGTCATGACCTCTCGGTCAGTGAATTCGAGCCCCGTTTTGGGCTCTGCGCTGATAGCTCAGAGCCTGGAACCTGCTTCAGATTCTGTGTCTCCTTCACTCTCTGCCCCTCCCCCGTTCACTCCTCTGTCTCTTCTCTCTCTCTCTCTCTCAAAAGTAAATAAACATTAAAAAAATTTTAAAGACCGAGAGAAAATCAAATTAAAAAACAAAATCTGAAGATTAGAAAGAACAAGATAAGTTTTCAATTATGCCGATGGCTAGAAATGAGGTTTTTTTTGAAGGAACCCAGATCTCTAATTTCTACCAAAATGTAAGCAAAGACAACTGTTCTCTTCACAATGAACTCATGCACTACTTTGCACCATGCCGTTTTACCTTTAAGTCAGGAATGTTAAATTTTGAAGTAATAGCAAGATTATTGTTCTTCGTAGTTGCTGCATGCAATTTCTCCCATGTTTGCTGACATGTTTTCTCCCCAGGAGCAGATATAAGCCAGAACTCAGTCATATTTGTTACCAAGTGTTTCTTTCCAAATCAAAAGGGACTCTGAAAGGTAAAACGAAACAAACAAAAAATACTTTCAATGCCATTTGTTTCTAAAGTATTTCAGAGTCACAGGATAAGTGATAAATATTAACCTTTTTCAAAACGAATCCAGCATTGGCAGCTGATCCCAAGCAGAGTCAAATGTACCTACCTGAAGTAAATCCACATAAATGGGAAAAGGGGATTTATTTATGACACTAGGGGGAAAAAGATGATAAAAACCTAACACATTTAGTATCTAATTTTTTTTTTAATTACAAAACATTCTAAAATGGGAATTATTCAAAGAGGTGCAACTACGGAAAATACCAGCCACCAAAGGTCTCATTCCACAAAAGCAGTAGGAAGAATCACAAATTTACAGGCTAATCTTAAACTTTTAAAACAAAAAACCAAAATAGGACATTTTAAAACATGCATAACTTTTACCTTTGAGAAGGAACTGAATCAGTGCACTTGAAGAGAAGCCACCAAATAAATTTGTCACATCTGGCTTAGCAAATCCTACGAAGTTAGCCAAATTAGTTATTAATTTTAACCCATATTCAACCTAAGGGAATCTCCTCACATCCCTGGCATACAGTTAGCTGCCATCAAACTTTACGAATTTGCAAAACAATCTTCCCAATTGGCCTTACACTTAAAAATATAACAGGGTGGGGGCCGGGGGTGGTACACTATTGGATCTAAGTGAGAGGCTGTGGACCTCCCTCTCCAGGCAGTTCCATTAAGACACAACCAACCCTCTTATACAATCTCTCTCCTTCCCTCCCACGTGGAAAAATAAAAGTCCAGAGCCAAATCTATTCAGAATCTAAGTAGGTAAAGCACACAAGCTCCTAAAAATGAAAATATTACCGCACCATTATTTCTACTTGAATATGTCTTCATTAGGACCACCATAAACTTTCTACTACCAGTCACTGTTGACACTCTCCCGAATAGAAAAGAACTACCTTACAAAGGTGTCCTGATAACAAAATCATGTAACGAATGTGAAAGGACTTTGTAAATTTAAATTTACTTTAAAATATAAAGTAGAATAATCATAATGGACTTTTATTAAGTTCATAACTTCACTCATTTATTAACTTCGTAACTTCACTCATCCTACTTTTAGAATTGTAATTAAGGTACTCGTAGGCAATCATTACACAATTGAAAGTGAACACAGATGCCATTCTATATACTTTATCTTTTTCCAATTTCTGTTTATACAGATCTTCTACATACCAGGTACTGTTTTAAATGTTTTAGGGGCACCTGCATGGCCCGGTCAGTTAAGCATCCGACTGCAGCTCAGGTCATGATCTCATGGTTCGCGAGTTTGAGTCCCACATTGGACTCTGCTGTCAGCTCAGAGCCTGGAGCTGGCTTAGGATTCTGTGTCTCCCTCTCTCTCTGTCCCTTGCCCACTCACATTCTGTCTCTCTCTCAAAAAAGAAGTATTAAAAAAACAAAAAAATAAAATAAAAATAAAAATGGGGTGGAGCACCTGGATGGCTCAGTCGGTTGGGTGACCGACTTGATTTCAGCTCAGGTCATGATCACAGGGTCGTGGGATCGAGGTCCATGTCCGGCTCCACGCATGGAGCCTCCTTGGGATTCTCTCTCTCTCTGCCCCTCCCCTGCTGGTGCTCTCTCTCAAAACAAATAAATATTTAAAAAAATAAAATAAAAATATCTAGGGAAAATATGGCACAATGTTAATAACTGTTAAATCTGGGTAGTAGGTACACGGATGTCTGTTAATCTAAAGTATTTGAACTTTTCTGCATACTTGAAATATTTCAAAATTAAGTATTTTTAACTGTTACAAGAATGTAATTACTTCACAATAAAATAAAACAATGTTTAGCAAATTTATAAATTTTAATGGACTCTCAAACAGAATATCCAGAGAATAGTCTTGTTACCATGTTGATCCCCCAAGCACAACTTTTCTGTTTTAAAACTAGTCAAGATGCTTTCTAGTCTGTTCATACTGTGTTATGACCAAGTATAGCAATATATTGAACAAAAACCTTCCTGATGTCTTGGAATTTTTTGTCAAGAAATACTTCAGGGTCAACATATTCAGGAACTCTAACTGCATAATATTGTAAAGGTAAGAGCTTGGGCTACACTTGTATTAACTCCAGAGTCCACCTCAGTAAGTTGCTCTTTAAATTCCTGATGAAATGTTGTGGTTCTATCTCCTGCTTTCCTGTCTTCCCCTAACCCGAGTCACCTCACCTAAGCTGCTCCAAACCTTGCTATCCTTTCATTTGCCTTTGGCAACTTTGGCTCTGGCTTTTCCCCTTCTCTGGTCTCCTCCATCTAATATTCTTGCACTTATCAAATCTAGTTTTTTTTAGCCCAAACACCAGTCATAGCACTACCTTAAACTTTAAAATTCTAAGTTGATCAGAGAATTCCATAACATCTTTAAACCTCTTTTACTAATCCAGATCTTCTACATGATGGTAGTTTTGGGAAATCTGAGGTTTTATTATTATTATTTATGCAAGCAATTTTGTTAAAGTGTATCTGATGACATTTTATACCTCCTCTCCCTTCCAAAATAGCAGGGATTAAATCAATAAGTTCTTTCTGATATTTTAAAATTATCCAAAGTGCAGCTTCTTCAAAGACTGTAATAATATGAGCTATTACAGTAGATGTCACTATCATACCATTTAGAGTTCTAGAAAATCTTTTTTTATCCAACAGGTTTCCAAAGTATTTCAAAAAATAAGAAAAAGAACCCCATTTTTCATCTATAAGTAACTGCCCTATCCTATTTCACTGAGCTATTATCAGGACCACATAAAATAATGTCACGATGATTCTAAACAAAAGTAGAGTCTAGAAATGTCTAGGAAAGAGGTACCTGCTGGCTCAGTCAATGGAGCATGTAACTCTTGATCTCCAAGTCATAAGTTTGAGCCCCACACTTAGCCACCAGAAATCATAAGTTTGAGATTGGTTAAAAAAAAAAGAAAAGAAAAGAAAAAGGAAATGTCTAGGAAACTTATACAAAGTACTCTAATTCCATTTTTAACTGGAGCCCTCTCTAGGGCCTAATTGTTTGGATATGAGGAGGAAAAGGTACTCTTGATCTTGGGGTCACTGAGTTCAAGCCCCACACTGGGAACAGAGCCTACTTAATTAAAAAAAATTTTTTTTTCCTTCAAATTTAAAAAACTTTAAGCTCAGCTCCATATAAAATTTATCTTTGCAGATGAATATACATATATCTTAAATGAAATTGTATTGTTAAACACATTTCCCCTTTTCTCTCAGCTGCACTGAAACAGTCAAAACTGGGTGTCCACTGGTTATCTTCTCATCAAGAACCTAGACATTTCCATCTCCTCTGAATGCTTCAAATGACTTCTGTTTTTATTCCTAATCATTTCCCTTTTTTCATCTTGCATATTGGAAGTCAGGCATAAATACACATGAATCATATATTTAACAAAAGGGAAAATTAAAAGGTACCCTAATCAAATGTTGGAATTCCTCAAGACTCAGACCTAGGTCTGACTCCCTCTGTTACATGTGGGTATAAACATGTGCATACAATTTTTCTCTTGAGGATGTTATCTATAACAAGACAATTCCAGGCTAGATGAACTCTCTCAAATTTTTACCTCCAGCTCAGACTCCTCTGCTGCATCCAGAGCCATACCCAACAAGCCTCCTCAACTAACTACAAGACCTCTCCACTTGGAGGCCTCAAAAACATCTAAAACCCAGTGTTTTTAGTCAAATTCATGTCTTCCCCTAAACCTCTTCCTACTCCAGTGTTCCCTGGGTTATTACAGGTATACATTAGACAATTAGAACTGTCAAATGTCATCAAGGTAACAGCCAATACTTACTGGGCACTTCCTATCTCCTAGCACCAATAAAAACACTTCATATATATTAACTCATTTAGTATGTTTAAAACAACCTTATCAGATGGGTAGTAGTTGCAAAGAAACCAAGGCACAGAAAGTACCTCATATGAGATACACCACAGAATGGATATCATACATTGTGACAGTATATATTATATGCTACAGATAAATATGTTATATGCTCTCATAGCACCTTCTTTTTAGTGTTTCCCTGAGGGACACTTTTTATTCAAGTCTTTCTTCCAAATAAACTGCCCATTAGAGTTGGTGGAAACCATGATAATTTTTGCTCACAACTCAGTACCTGGCACAGAGGCCAGTATGTAGAACCTCAAAAAGTACCTACTGAATATTTGTGAATGAATAAATAACTGTGAGGATTAAATGAGATAATCTAGTTAAAATATCTGGTTTATTACTGATTAGCTCCCTTCACTTCCCCTATATTTTTAAAAATCAACTTTATGAAAATACAAAGTTTCATGAGTTGTTGACAAACATATACACCTGTGTAACCACTACCACAACCAAGATTTAAAACATCTCTTTTGTCCCAAAGCCTTCCCCCACACCCAGTCCCAGTCAACTCCTACTGCACTGCCAGCCCTGGGCAGATGCTGATCTGCGGTCATACGACAGCTCTGCCTAATCCAGAAGTTTGCTGTAAATGAAAATACATCATGTACTCTCCGGTATCGGACTCCTTTTGCTCAGCAAGTCTTTCGTATTTGTCCATGTTGTATCAACAGCAGTACATTCTGTTTTACTGCTTATTAATTCATTGCATGAATGTACTACGGTTTGCTGATCTATTCGCATGTTGAGGGATATTTAGACTTTCTGCTTTGGAGCCATTGACAACAAAGGTGCTATGAACATTCCACGACAAATCTTTTTTTTGAAAATATATTTTCATTTCTCTTAAACATCAAGAAGTGGAATTCCAGAGCTGAATGATTAGCGTATGTTTAACTTCATAAGAAGGCGCCAAACGGTTTTCCCAAGCAGACAGGCCATCAGAAAGGTATGCAAGCTCCAGGTGTTATATGTGCTCACTCAGTGCTTTCAACTTATCAATTCTGATGTCTAATTTACCAACTTTTCCCCCATAATATATGCTTTCTGTGACATAAGAAAAATTTGCCTATTCCATGGTCACAAGGGTTTATCCAGCTTAGACTTCACTGAGCTTCCTGAATCGGTGTTTACTTTTCATCAAATGTGAAAAAATCCCATCCATCTTCTTCTTCAAATTTTTTTTCCTGCTTCCCTTTCTCTTCTCTTGATACAAAAGTCACACATTAAACCACCTAATACTGTCCCACAGGTCAAAAAGCTTCGATTCATTTTTTTTTCAGTTGTTTTCTATGCTTCAGTTTGGGTATACTCTTGCTCTATCTTCTAGTTTGCTGAACTTTTCTTTAGAGTATCTGCTATTCATCTCACAAAGTGAATTTTTCTCTTTAGATGTATTTTTCAGCTAAGTTCCATTTTCAAAAGCCTTTCATTTTTATCCTCATTATGTTCCGTTTTCTGTTAGATCACTAATTCACAATGTTACATTGCCAATCACTGGATTTTGTCGTCTTATAAGAATGTTGTACTCTCTTCTGACAGGTACTTGAGAATTAGCATAATACACTGGAGGCTTATTTTTAAACTTTGTTAGAATGTGTCTAAAGCTAATTAAGCTCTACTACTAAGGTCTTTCTGGGGATTCTAGCGAATGCCCTAGGTATTCAAACACTTCCCAGCCCCATGTGCCCTGGATATTGTTCCACTTAAAGCTCTCTAGTCATTCTTTGCTGGGCCTCCTACAGAGACCTCTATACAAATTTTTGGTGTTTTTTCTGTCTGGCTCCCTCCTTTCTGACAATATGATCTGCAACTTCCAGCCAGGTAAGTGTTCCCCAACTCCAGTCTCCTCAATTCAGCAAGACCAACATGCTTTACTTGGTTTTTCCTTCTGAGACCATGATCTAAAGAGTGACTCCAGACAGAAAGCAATTCCAAGTAGAAAGCAGAGGAACTATGGATCTCGCTTCATTTGTTTCCAGTCTCTCAGTTCAAATACTACCTGTTGTCCAATATTTGGAAGAATTTTTTCATACATTTTGTCCAGTTTCCTAGTTGTTCATGGTAAGAAAGCAAGTATGGTACCAGAAGATCCATCATGGCCAAAAACTGAAGTCTCATCTAGTTTTGTTGTATAGACTGTTCATCAGTTTTTGTTACAAGTTATCTGTTTGTTTCTATGTAGGGATCCAGCCATAACCTTCCAGCCTCTCTCAGCAGTGTTTTAACACTCAATAGAAAGCAGGAGTAACAACAATGAACTTGAGAAATGTTAACAAGTTTAAGCTGACTGTAGTAATACTGTGAACACAACAATGAAAATGTATTGCTTTAGTAATATGGGGAGAAATTGTTCATTTTTGTTAAAAAAAAAAAAAAAGAACAGATGGGGCTTGAATTAATGTCCCACACATTCATACATGTTATTACTTCCGAAATGTATGGCATGCCGACATGATTGATGAAACAAATTCATTTAAAACCATTAAAAAGACATAATAACTTGCTATTAGTACTTTCTCCTCAATCTAAAATAACTATATAATACCTGAAAGACCAAAAAGTTTTGTGCTTAAAAAGAGACAATTTCTAGAAGGCAGTTTCAATATTTATCAAAAGCCATAAAAATGTACACATGTCCCAGCTATCCCAACTTAAAGAAAGGAAAGGATGTATGTACATGTGAACATTAAATTATAAAGAAACTGTTAAAGATTATCTCTTGGGAGTGAATAATGAATGTTCTCATTCTTCCTACACATTCCTGTTTCCTAAGTTTTCAATAATGAAGTACTATATGTGAACACACACACGCGTGTGCATACACACACACACACACCCGATACAATTAATTTAAAAAGGCAGTATCCTCACACTTGAAATCATGTAAAAGTTTAGAGACCACTAAATGGCATGGTAACAATGAACCGTGGAGATAATACAAAAGGGCAATGCTGGTTAGTAATAGTTACGTCTGAAGCATGAGATCAAGGTTGGTAAGCAATCCTTTTATCTCACTGGAAATTACAGCCAGAGAAAACCCAAATGCCAACTTCAGGAAGCACAATGTAATGGCCAGAGCACTGCACTGAAAATATGAACACCTGAAATCTAATTCCAGTTCTGCTTATCACTGTCTGTGTAAGTTTCTTCATTTGTAAAATGAGAGGACTGGATACGATATCCAAGATCCCTTTCTCCTCCTCTATTCCATTAATCTATACAGGGTGAGATCCAAGAATTTTTTTTTTTTTTTTTAATATTCTTGTTACATCCCTCAGGTAATTCAGGTGATCACTCCGGTTTCAGAACCACTGTCCTAAAATAGGCATTTCCGTGATTAAGTAGTGGATTGCATACTGATTATATGGTGAATGTTATTAAAAAAATGGTAGATATTCTTTAATAAGATGGCTAAATGTCATATCATCAAGAATCATACAGTATTGCTAGTTCTATAACACAGAAATGGATTTTTGTTCTGTGGAGTTTAGAAACCCACTTTTTGCATGCTTTCCATGGCAGGTTATAAGCTTAAAATGTGAAAAGCAATACGATATCAAGTACAGAACAAAACAAAATCTGAGTAAACTCTTACTTTGCTCAAGAAATGCGAACTTTTATTTAATTTATGAAGGACAGCATACAGAGGATTTTAAACGCCCTACATAAAAGTCCTTTCTTTGACCACAGTGTAGAATCCAGATTCATTCCCAAAACTTCTCCTTAAAAAATTTTTCCAACTCTAAAAAAATTACTGTAGATGATAGAAGGCTGATTAACTCACAAAAATGTCTGCCCCTACTTTGCTTCTTTCCTGGAAATAAAACTCAAATCTGCCAGTCTTCACTGTCATCACTACTGATGTCCTTGTCTGAGTTTTTCTACTTTATCTTCACAATCTTCCTGAACTCTATCAATCTTGTCCTCAGGCCTGCCTACCTTTAGTCCTCTTTCTACTTGCCTCCGCTCAGTCCATTTTGCACAAAACAACTCCTTTCCTGTTTAAATCAATTCAAACTTCCCTTCATGAAAGATTTCCCCAACTACACCCAACCATGCACTAAAACCATTATTATAATACCAAACCAGTATGTCCCCCTCAGTATGTTCTCCCTCAACCCATTTAGAACCATGTAATTAACTAACTGCATTAAAGCAGACATCTATTTTGTGTTTTGTCACATGTCTCTTGCTTGACTGTAATTGTTTTCAATTTAGGATCATATCATTTATCTCACCAAACGTTGTGGGTGCTTAAGTTTCCAGAACCGTAGTAGGATCTAAGAAGCAAAACAAATAAAATGAACTCCCTATCGTGAAGGAGCTTACAATTTTGAGCACGCAGGTCTGTATGAGTAGGTAGGTCTGTGTGTGTAGCTAGGGGTGGGAGGGAAATTTAATCCAGATGACAAGATAAAAAAGAAAAATCAAGGCAGCATCCAGTGGAAACACAAGAGAAATACTGATCAAATTTTTAAAATACTTCTATATTGTCTGACTGCAGTAAGTATGCTGCTTTTAAAAACAAAGAAACAAAAAACAAACAGTGGGGCGCCTGGCGGCTCAGTCAGTTGACTGACTGACTTCGGCTCAGGTCATCATCTAACGGTTCATGGGTTCAAGCACCACATCAGGCTCTCTGTTGTCAGCAAAGAGCCAGCTTTGGAGCCTGTCTCCTTCTCTCTCTGCCCCTCCCCTGCTTGCACTCTCGCTCTCTCAAAAATAAACATTAAAAAAAAAAAGCAGTAACAATTATTTTTCAAAATGGAAGAAAGGAGAGAAGAAAGGAAAACCTGGGTGCAAAGCTCTATTTACTGTTATCAACCCATTGCTGGGAATCTGAAGGCCGTGGATTATTTTCCTACCACAATTCACTTGAATATAAAACAAAAACAGTAAAGCAATAACTATCACAACATAAATGGTGGGGATAATAAGCTCAAACAGAGAGCTGCTAGCATTTCTTTTTGAAGGTATGAGCCTGACCCAACTTAGGGGCAATCACAGAAAATATAGCACCCCTGTAAGTGCTCCAACACTGAACTGACTTTAACTCTTTCAGAAAGCAATATGTTAATCTTTGAAATGCAACCACCTTTCACAGTAAATAAATTTTTGCAATGAGACTGCAAGTGGTCTACATGCAAAACCACCTCCTTTTCAGTCCTTGAGAATACAGGTTTACTAAATAAAGTGCCGATTTCAATAAGCACGAGAAGAAACACCTTGGATGTCAGAGAAATATCACATAGCCTTCCAACTGTGATTTTAAAAACTAATAAATTATTTAATAAAATTTAAAAAAAAATTTTTTTAAATGGGGGGCACCTGGATAGCTCAGTCGGTTAAGCATCTGACTTCAGCTCGGTCATGATCTCACAGTTTGTGGGTTTGAGCCCTGCATGGGGCTCTGTGAGGACAGCTCAGAGTCTGGAGCCTGCTTCAGATTCTATGTCTCCCTCTCTCTCTGTCCCTCCCCTGCTCACACACACTCTCTCTCTCAAAAATAAACATTAAAAAAAATTAAAAAGAAAAAATAACAACTTTTTCCTCTTTGAATGTTAAAATTCTACTCTTCAAAACAGAACCATCTTGAGATTGTGGGAAGGGCTTGGCTTACTGGTAATAAAACTTGTTTAAAAGTTTCTAGTAACTAAAAGGGGAATTTTACCTTTCAAGGAGTAGTCTCATGACTCATACAGAATGAAACTTAAAAACTGTCAGAACATATTTCTTTAAATAAGCCTTAATTTTTGCTTTTTTCTGTTTTCAACTAAAGTATTTAAAATTGTTCTATAATCCCATTACAGACTACCTGAATTTCATGCCATAAATACATTTAAAGATGGAAGACAATTTCATCTTTAATAGACATAGTTTATAAATGATCATCTTTTTTATTTCAGTTGGCTAGAAACAATTTGTAAAAGCCAAGCCTGGGGCGCCTGGGTGTCTCAGACGGTTGAGCACCCCACTCTTGATTTTGGCTCAGCTCATGATCTGAGGGTCATGGGATCAACCATGGGTCGTGGGTCACCTCACCCGTGTCAGGCTGAGCGTGGAGCCTCCTTGAGATTCTCTCTCCCCCTCTCCCCCTCAGCCCCTCTCTCCCACATGTGCTGTCTCTCCCTCAGCCCCTCTCTCCCACATGTGCTGTCTCTCTAAAAAATAAATTAATAATAAATTGGCAGCGCCTGGGTGGCTCAGTCGGTTAAGGGTCCGACGTAAGGCTCAGGCCATGATCTTGTGGTTCATGAATTCAAGCCCCACATCAGGCTCCATCCTGACAGTGCAGAGCCTGCTTGGAATTCTCTCTCTCCCTCTCTCTCAAAATAAATATATAAATTTAAGAAGAGGAGCCAAGCCTTCCTTTTGCATAGATATCTGTCTTAAACACTGAAGGGTTAGGGAGGGGGTGGTGTTAGGTTGTGTTAGGGAAAATTTCTTGTAATTTCTGGTAAGCTAGACATGGCAAGGAGGGCACTGTACACCTATTACTGAAAGTAATCATCAGGACCTTCTGAGCTCCTAGAGACTTCCTCTCTGCCATATGCAACTCAGCAATGACCCAAGGAACAAACAATTCCTTCCAATCCAGGGGAATCCCTGAATCTACACTCATGGCTTCCAAACGTTATTTCCCTTTTCTTTGGGGTGGGTTTTTTGTTTTTTTTTTAATTTTTATTTTAAGTAGGCTCCACACCCAATGCGGGGCTCAAACTCACACCCTGAGATCAAGAGTCACATGCTCCATGGACTGAACCAGCCAAGCAACCCTGGGCTGGTATTTTGTAACCGTGAATGGACCACAATACCATGTTCAGCCAGAAGATGCTTATATCTACAACACATATCCTAGCCTGAAATTCATCAAGTTACAGACTTACAACATGTTAGTTTTCTCCCATTCTTCACTCTAGAAGCTTGAGATTCTGTTTACTGGTAGTGACAACCACTTACTGAATATGCACTATGTGATAACCACTTCAGTATGCTAAGTAATTTTGTGCTTAACTCAAAGAAGATATTACTACCACCCCCACTAGAAAACGACAGAACAGTTAATGAAATTATGTGCCCAAGATCACACAGCTAGCGGCTATACACATTTTACATGCTAGCTTATTAAAATACTACTCTTAACTTCTAGATCCCCAATAACTAACAGAGTGCCTATCACTTAACAAGCACGCAAGTATCTGTCCAACAAATAAATGGTAGCACCACATGTGTTTTGCAAGCAAATGGTACCTCTCTCCTCCAGGAGTCTGAAAATATACGAGAGCATTTTAGGTTCTCCCCGTACGGAGGCCAGACGACAGAGTCCTGTCCAAAATGCCAGTAGCACTCATACAGGAACACTAAAGTATAGGCTGCTTCATAAAGAAAAGCTTTCATGGTAAAGTTACTCCACCTATTATCAGTTTTAATTTACAAGTAACTTTCTATTCACTGATAGCTTGCTTAAAATATCTTTAAAAACACATCGGTTTCAGGGGGTGCCTGGGCGGCTCAGTCAGTTAAACATCTGACTTTGGCTGAGATCATGATCTCACAGTTTATGGGTTCGAGCCCCAATTGGGGCTCTCTGCTGGCAGCTCAGAGCCTGGAGCCTGCTTCAGATTCTGTGTCCCTCTCTCTCTGCCCCTTCCCTGCTTGCTCTCTGTCTCTCTCTCTCTCTCAAAAATAGTAAACATTAAAAAAAGAAATTTAAAAAAACAACAACAAAAGAATATAGTTTGCTGGGAATGCAAGCTGGTGCAGCCACTCTGGAAAACAGTATGGAGGTTCCTCAAAAAACTAAAACCAGAATTACCCTAAGACCCAGCCATTGCACTACCAGGCATTTATCCACGGGATACAGGTGTGCTGTTTCGAAGGGACACATACACCCCCATGTTTATAGCAGCACTATCAACAATAGCCAAAGGATGGAAAGAGCCCAAATGTCCATCAAAGGATGAATGGATAAAGAAGATGTGGTGTGTGTGTGTGTGTGTGTACATATATATATATATATATATATATGTATATATATGTATATGTATATGATGTGTGTATATATATATGTATATGTATATATATGTATATGTGTGTGTATATATACGTACACACACACACACACACACACACAATGGAGTATTATTTGGCAATCAAAAAGAATGAAATCTTGCCATTTGCAACTACGTGGATGGAACTGGAGGGTATTATCCTACGTGAAACTAGTCAGTCAGAGAAAGACAAATATCATAGGACTTCACTCATATGAGAACTTTAAGTACAGAACAGATGAACATAAGGGAAGGGAAACAAAAATAATATAAAAACAGGGAGGGGGACAAAACAGAAGAGACTCATAAATATGGAGAACAAACAGAGGGTTACTGGAAGGGGTGTGGAAGGGGGGATGGGCTAAATGGGTAAGGGGCATCAAGGAATCTACTCCTGAAATCATTGTTGCACTATGTGCTTATCTGGATGTAAATTTAAAAAAATAAAATTAAAAAAAAAAAGAATATAGTTTGAAATTTCTAGTTCCAAAGGTCAGTCATCTCAGTAAGATTTTAGAATGGTCTGGGTCATTGCCTGAGCTATCTTTCCAAGGGCACTATGCTAATGGTTTCTACTAGGTCTTAAAAACATTTATGAAATGGGAATCTAACATGAATTAGTTTATACATAAAAGGGTATTAAATGTCACATCCAAAGGGTGAAAAAGATTTACTCCTGCAGACAGATCAGAATATGTACAAGAAAAAAATTTACCTAGGAGGTACTTAGTCAAAACTGTAGCTACCCCTAAACAAACTCAAGTTCAATAGGAAGACTGCTCTGGAACTAGTGGACTACAAAAGGAGATCCTGCCATAAAGGTTTATTTCGGCATTCCAGTTTTGCTCTTTGGCCAATGGAATTATTTCACAAGTTGTGGAAATAATCATAGTATCCAACTTTTGAAGCCCAGAAGTTTCTTTTTAGGTTGTAAAAGCAAATGTAAATGAAGCTCCTAAGACTAACATGCCAAAAATTAAAAACGAGTATCTTCTATCCAGTTTAAATGCAAAATTACACTATCTAGCTCTCAGCATTTACTTTAGTCAGATGCCAGGTACTGTTTCTTTAGATTTTATCTAGTCCCTGCAAGATATACCAAGAGAAAAAGATCCGGGAGCTCTGAGACACAACCCTGAGGCTCCGCTGCGTCTTCAGCACACCTTAAAACCTGCTTGTTGCCAAAGAACCGTGATTGACAACCTGAGCACTTTGAGCTCTACTTTGTTGCTCATTATCTCCTCCAGCCGCTGTGTACTGACTAGGTTTACCCAAGCTTACAGAAAAGCAGTTTTAAAAGCGCTGACCACCACTGCCAATCCTTTGAAGGTGTCCTACTAGAAAAAGTTCACCAAAACTGCTGAATCAAAGATTACAATGTACTTTAGGAAACTCAGCCTTCTCTCTAGATATGATTGTGGTTAAGTATTATGTAGGTGTATCAGCAGGAACAATACCAGGAGTCAGTACACTCTGGAAGTTATGCCACACTGAGACAAAACTGTTTCTAGCTCCAAGGGTCTTAACAGGTTCCTACCTTTACAATGAACAGCATTTTCATCTACCTTCTCTCAAAGACCTGTGAGAACAAGATAAACATGAAAGGTAACTGAGTCCGCCCGTTACTATTGTTCAATAAAAGGTATTCTGGAGAAGATAACATTACCAGACGATAAGTCTGAGAGACCAAAGACAGATTTTTGCAAAACAATCTCTAGTCAACTCCCAAACGATTCCCTGTGGACTTCAGGACTGCTTAGGGGGTAGTTAGAACTGCCCTCAGTGAAGGGTCAATATAGAATCTAATCACTTTTTCCCTTCCCTGACTCCTTGAGTCTCAAAAGTGAATACAGTTAAACCTTCTCAATTCCTTACTGGAGAGAGAAGGTATCCTGACTTCAAACCCTTCAGTGGCTCTCCATTTCTTACAGGAGGATCTATTAATTGCTTTGCCATCTCTTGGCAGGAATTACAACAACGTCCTCCCAAGGTGGTTTCCCCTCATTTACTTTTGCACCCTCCACTCTCTCAACAAAATTTTATTTTTAAAAAAAATTTTTTAATGTTTATTTTTGAGAGAGAGCATGAGTGAGGGAGGGGCAGAGAGAGAGGGAGACACAGAATCTGAAGCAGGCTCCAGGCTCCGAGCTGTCAGCACAGAGCCTGACATGGGTCTCGAACTCATGAGCTGTGAGATCATGACCTGAGCCGAAGTCAGACACTTAAGTGACTGAGCCACCCAGGCACCCCAACAAAATTTTATTTTTAAAAACCACGTCTAGGGGACCTGGGTGGCTCAGTCGGTTAAATGTCTGACTTCGGCTCAGGTCACGAACTCAGGGCTGGTGAGTTCAGGCCCCATGTCGGGCTCTCTGCTGTCAGCATGGAGCCCACTTTGGATCCTCTGTCCCCACCCTTCCGCCCTTCCCCCACTTGCGTGCTCTCACTCTCTCTCTCTCAAAATAAATATTAAAAAACAACAACAACACATCTAACTCACTTTACTGACTATAATCTTCACTGGCTTCCCTTTACTTTTAGGATAAAAGCCCTGCTGGGCCTGATCCCAGCCTTCCTCTGCATGCCTCTCTCACATAGCTCCCTCCAGGTTTGGCCATGCTAGCCCTCCTACAACTTCTCAAAAGCTTTATTCCTCTTCACATCTCAGGGCACGGACATACATACGCTGTTCTTTCCACCTGGAACATTTTCAGTCACACCTTCTCCTCCTTTCTAGCCTCTTTTCAGCTATCAGTTTGAAAGTCACATGCTCCAAAAAGCCTCCTTTGTACTTTCTAAACAGGCATCTCCTTTACAAACTCTTTCACACCACTCTGTTATTCCTTCCAAGCACATTTCACACTTGCACGATTATTTATTAAAACCCATCTCCTCCACTTGACTGTAAGTTTTACCAGAGAGATCCTGTTTTCTAAACCTTAATAGCAGCATAGTACTTGGTATATATACATAGCTCAGTTGAATGAGTATCAGTTGAATGAATGAGTAAATATCATTCAGTAGTCTTCATTATCAGACCCCAACTTTATTTCTCACTTCTCTGTAATTCAAATCCACCACAAACCTGGATTTTTTACTCCCCTAGAAGCACTTTCTTCTCATCTTCAGGCCTTCAGATCCTGTGGATTTCCTCACCTAGAAAGTTCTCCTCATTTCTCTCCACCAGTTCAAATCCCACCGGCTTGCAAAGGCCCAGCCCCAGTTATCTTTCCTCCAGGACATTTCATGATACTGTCGGGTCATATCTCCATCCGTACTTCACAATTCCAAAGCACTTAGCATTCTTTTTGATAATTTCTTGTAACTTCATAGTACTTCAATGTTTCATGTGTGTCTGACTTCTCTCCCCAACACTGGTGGGAACTCCTAAGGCTGGACTGTTTACACCCCACTCCCGCATTCCTAGAGCAGTGCTAAGTTCTGAGCTCTCACTGAAATATTTTATCTTTCCCTAACATACCAGACCTTTCCTCTGAAAAGAGTATCAGCTTCTATTTACTCATTTTCAGGTGATTCAATTTGCCTTACGTGACTCTCTCAAGTTCCTTTGCAGGGTTTCTTGCCTACCCTTCCCCCATTCTAATAAAAAATGGTTTGAGTTCTCTGGATTCTCACTCTTTCCCCTGCCTACAAAGATCCTGCATCCTGTGCGAGAGACCCCTACCAGTAGTGAAGGGCTCGCAGACCCTTTAAACTGCCATCCCCCTACTCACAAGCGCGTACACCCAGTGAAGGCTCTCGAGCTCGCGGTGACTTCACACAACACCACCCCTGATCCTCATCTGGGCCACTCTGTCACATTTCATCCCTCTCAATCAGGGGGCGTGGATTTGCTCCCCACCCTCAATGCAAGGAGAAATGTCCCAGACCCTCAGTGTTTTGCCTTCCTGTCTCTGCTATTCCGTACCCCCTAGGGCCATTTCTTTTTCCCTGCTTCCTCTTCCTTAGAAACAGAACCTACGCCCAAGGTTTCAACGAACTGGCGCCGAGAAACCAGCCACAGCCACCCAGCCAGCTCCAACGCCACAGCTTCGGCCCCTGCGCCCGCCCCCATCCCTCCCAGACGGCGACCGCAGCGCAAAGTTCGGCCTGGCCAGGACTCCCCATCCGGGGTAACCATCGCTCACTGACCCAGGAAGATGTCAAACGACGAAGTGGCTGCACTAACAGGTACGGAGGCGGACAGCCCGGCAGACGTTAACGGCTCAGCGCTCCATCCCTCCCGGACCTAAGCTCCGGCCCCACGGCTTTCACGACCCCAGCGTCTACGGAGCAAGTCACGTGCCAGCCGAAGCAATCAGCTGACCGCGGCGCGCGCCGCTTCGCCTACGCGCGCGCCACTGCGCAGCCGCAGCTGCCGTCGCAGCAGCGACCTCCGAGGAGAGGAGGGGCGGGGCTGGGATGCGGTCCCGGGAACCTGGAAGACCCGGGAGGGCAGGCGGCCGCTGTTACGGGGTGGGTGGAGTTTGCCGCCTCTCCCAGAGTCCTGGCGCCGTCCGCTCCGCCCCCTGCGAACGTCACCACCGCCATCCCTAACGTTATTCCACTTCTTCAGGTGTCTGCGGCTCAGAGTTTGTCTCCAGCCGCCCCCCCATACGGGCTATTCCATTCGGGGTTTTCTTCAGACAGCCCCGTTTTCTAAGTAATATCCTTAATAGTTCTCTTCAAGTGGTTCACGTTTTCCTGCCAGTCCACTTCCAGTTAATTCCATAAATGTTCGTGGAGCATTTACTGTGCACTAGGCGTTCTGCTAAGTTTTTAAGAATTTACCGGAGCGAATCCCTCCTTGCCACGAGAGCACGTTCTCTAGTTCAGGAGTATGTGTGGCGTGAGATAAACACCACAACAGTCGAAACCACATTAGATAATGGGAAGCCGAGAAAGGTTTCAGGAAAAAGTATGGATGGGAGAAAGCATATCCTTAGGTAGCAAGGCGCTCTTCCAAACCCTGCATAGTTCATTGGCTTGGGAAAATGGGGGGCGGGGGGTATTATTCTAACTTAGAACATAGTTTTAGAAATGGTAGAGAACTTTGGGATTTTCTAATTTAGTCCTTTTAGACTTGCAGATGAGGAAAGTGAAGAACCAGAGGTTTACAGGGGTGCTTAACACATGAGCATAAAGGTATCTTGTTTTAGATCCTGGCTCTGCTACTGTGTGACCTTAGGCCTCTAAAGTTCAGCTTCCTTACCTGTGAAATGGTGGCAACGATACACATCTTTTAGAGGTTTTGTGAGGATTGAAGGAAGTATGCATTCAGCACAGTGACGGGCACATAGGAAACACCCAGTGAATGGTCACCAGTCTTACTGGATATTACAGGACAGAAGTTTTCTGAGCTATCCTGGGCTTTTTCTGCTCTTGTGTCCCTGTAGAAGAAATTCACCACAGAATTTCTTAGAGCCTTAGTATTATATTGGACAGAAAGTAACAACCAACCAAACTATCCCCAACCTGATGCTTTTCACCAATTCTGGAGGAAGTTCAGGCAACTCCAACAACCAGTTCTGTTACACAGCTTTGGAAACTTGTCAGGAATTCCAAAAGCTTTATCTGGTATCACAAAAATGGCCCTGAAGGCAATATTCTGTTAGCTCTGCACTGTCCAATAAAACTTTCTTCGATGATGGAAATGTTACTCTGTGCTGTTAATATGATACCTACTAGCCTTATGTGGCTGTTGAACACTTGAAATGTGGCTAGTGTGGCCAAAACTGAATTTTAAAATTTATTTCACTTTAGTTAAAATTTAAATACGCACGGGAGGTTAGTAGCAATTGGTTTGGACAGTGCAATTTTAGGGTCTGCATTTAAAACCTTTCCGGGGTTTTTGTTTGTGTGTGGCCCTGAAGCAGAATTCTCATCCCAGTTTCTTAAATTTTAAACTCAAGTGCATCCAATTCTGGCCTCCCGACACATTCCAGTGTTGTAAACACCATGTTATACTTGAGAGATCGTGTAATGTAGTGCTCGGTAAATGTTAGCTCTAATTATTACTAGGTCTGGCATATGTCAATTAAAAACCTAGCAAGTGTTTATATAAGCAGGGAATGATTGCTTTTAAGAGTAGGAGAATGTGTTTTACAAAAAGAGAGCAAGCTCACTTTTCTATACTACATGTAGGAGCATGCTTACTATGTCAGTGTGTATAACAGGCATGCCACACTTTTCCCTCCATTTCCAAATATATACTCCCCACCAGGAAGTGCCTTCTAAGCTTAAAGGCACTGAAAAACTGCATAGAGAACACTTATTTTTTTTCTTACAATTTTTTCAAGGAGAAAAAGATAAATATTTTAATTAAACAAAGTGAGAAAAGTAGTTCAAACTAATAGCACAATAGGAATCAAAATCATGTCACCTGGGGCACCTGGGGGGCTCTGTTGATTGAGCGTCCAACTCTTGATTTCAGGTCAGTCATGGTCCCAGGGTCGTGGGATTGAACCTTTAGTCAGGCTCTGGGCTGAGCATGGAACCTGCTTAAGATTCTCTTTAGGGGCACCTAAAGAGAATGGATGGCTCAGTCCGTTATAGTGTCTGATTTGGGCTCAGGTCATGATCTCACAGGTCATGAGTTCAAGCCCAGTCTTAGGTGCTATACTGACAGCTCAGAACCTGGAGCTTGCTTTGGATTCTGTGTCTCCCTTTCTGGTTGCCTTTCCCCCACTCATTCTCTGTCTCTCTCTCAAAAATAAATTTAAAAACATTTAAAAAAAAAGGTTTTTTTTCAAGATTCTCCTTTCTGCATTTCTCCCCAACTCATGCTCTCTCTCTCTCTCTCTCTAAAATAAAAATTAAAAAAATGTTTGTTCATTTGATAACATTAGGGTGGAAGTAATTCAAAAGACAGGAAAATATTTACACAAAATATGTCCATTATGTCATAATGTCTGTTTTCATCAACAGCAACATCAATTAAAGATTTAATTGAAGGACTAAGCCCCCTATAAAGGTGAAGTGTTGAAAATGATTTGAGGTTTATATCTTGAATGTTGAGTTTAATATGAATAATTAATTCATACATAATTAATGATTAATGATATATATAATTAATAATTAATGAATAGAATACACTAGACCAGTGGTTCTCAATCAGAGGACATTTGGCAATGTCTGAAGATGTTTTTGCTTGTCACAACCTGTGAGGAAAGGGATATTACAGGTGTCTAGGGGTAGAACCTAGGGCTGCTGCTGAATGTCCTACAATGCATAGGACAGCCCCCGTGACAAAGAATTTTCTGATCCAAAATGTCACTAGTGCTGAGGCTGAGAACCCTAGACTAGATGCATGATATTCTCAGATTCCAAAGTTTTTATAACTTTTTTTTTTTTTTTAAGTAATCTCTATGCCCAGTGTGGGGCTTGAACTCCCAACCCAGAGATTAAGAGTCACATGCTCTACCAACAGAGCCAGCCAGGCATCCCATTAGATTCCCAAATTCTTGATTACCAATATGATATATAATACTCTAAGTTTTCATCTATAAAATTGAGACGATAATATCTACCTCTATTGTTCCTGTAAGATTTAAATGGAATCAGGTAATATTATGGTCACATTGCCATTTTGGGTTGTCAGCCAGACTCACTTACTAGCGAAGAGATTCGTTTCCATATGCCACCCTCCTAGTGAATTCTGGACTCATCGTAGTCACAAATTTCTGCATATTATAGTCCTTGCTTGAGAAGAATAGAAACACAATTTTTTATCAATAAATGCCAACTGTTTAAATGAATAATGGCGTTTTAAAACAGGGTTTCATTTATTCCTAATATAACAAATAATAGATATTAATTATTAGTAATTAGAAAGTATAGACAAGCAAAAATAAGAAAGTAAACATCACCTGTCATTCCACGACTCAGGGAAAATCAATTGGGTACATCCTTCATGAATATTTCAGTTCAGATGTATGCACATATGCAACCTTTGCCCTAGGCTCAGAGCAGCAGGTGTGGAATGTCTTTGTCTAGCCTTCCCCAGAGCAAGACCCAAGGACATCCATGTTTCTAGGGCCTCAGCTGGGCTGTCAGAAAAGGGATGTCTGACATTGTCTCCATTCCATTTCCTGCTGTTAACCAGGATCACCTGTAGTGACTTCTCATTCATAAAGGTTGTTTTTTTTTTTTTTTTTTCTGAGCTCCACAATCATACATATAACAACAGCAATTACAGCTGGACTTCTAAAGCACTTAGCTTTGTGCCCAGCACTGTTCCGTGTGCTTTGAATATATTAACTCATTTAATCCTCAAAACAACCCTTTGAGACAAGTATTATTATCCCTATTTTACATATGAGGAAACTGAAGAACGATGGGATAATGTCATTTGACTAATTAGTAAGCGGCAGATCTGAGTTCTGAACCCAGGCTGTTTCCTGAGTCCATGCTCTTAGCCTCTGCTACATAAAGCTCTCTTTGCACTCTGAGACATACTCCTTTTCTACTCTGAATTCTCACGGCATTCTTAGGGCATTTAATTTCACTTGCATTACGATTTATCAGCCTAACCAAGACCACCTTTTACTCAGTCTTGAATGGGTATTGTACATGGTAAGCATCCAATAGACGATTAAATAGATTTTATAATTAAAAGAAAGGCGGGATTTTCAAACATTGAGTGACAGCGGGGAAGGGAAGAGGTTACTGAGTCATTAAACCTGTCGGTTCCTTTCTTCTGTTCCCTGCATTGTTGGTCCCTGAACTAATAGAAATTATCACCTTTGTCATTGTCTCCTTGGAAATGTTATGAAACGTTCTTGGGAGCAGCAAATATTCATAGAAGTAGGAAGATAAAATATATTTTAAAAAATTTTTTTATGTTTTATTTATTTTTAAGAGAGAGAGAGAAAGAGAAAGCAAGGGAGGGACAGAGAGAGAGGGGGAGACACAGAATCCAAAGACAGGCTCCAGGCTCTGAGCTAGCTGTCCACAGGGCTCGAACCCATGAACTGCAAAATCATGACCCAAGCTGAAGTCAGATGCTTAACCGACTGAGCCACCTGGGCACCCCTAAAATATATTTTTTAAAAAGCAGTTCTGTCCTTGGGCACCGACTCTTGATTTTGGCTCAGGTCATGATCTCGTGGTTTGTGAGATCGAGGCCTGCATCAGTTCTGCACTGACAGCATGGAGCCTGCTTGGGATTCTCTCTCTCTCTCTCTCTCTCTCTCTCTCTCTCTCTCTCTGCCCCCCGCAAAAATAAATAAATAAACTTAAAAAAAAAGCAATTCGGTCCTTTCATCTGTATTTCAAGATTTTGTTCCCTTTATCATGACTTTCTAATTTGCTCATTCCAGCTTTAAATAACACAGTGGGCAAGATTTTGAACAAGTACTGTTCTGTACTGGGAACTGGCTGGCTTCAGACCAAATCAATTTAATTTTCCTCTTATTTACACTAATAGCCTAGAAGTAATAGCACAGGAAGTTAGCATCCAGTAGTTATAATGAACCAATCAGGTTTTTTTTTAAAGGAAAAAACATGCCAAAAAAAACCCTGATAATAATCATAAACATGTTCTCTTTAGTCCCTCATTTATTGTTACATCTAATTCCTCAATTTACAAACATAACATCTTTCCAAACAGTTAATAATACAATGGGTTTACTGAAGGGAAAGTGTGTTAAAACAAATTAACAGACATAATGAACGGTGATTTCAAGTGCCTTTTCAATACTTTTATCTCAGCCCTCACTATTTTATTAAATGTATTTATGTGACCCCTGTAGGGAAAGAATTCTTCATGGGTCTCTCACATCTCTGCACGTCTTGGTAGTAGAAGCACCAACTTCCCCAGACTATCTTTTCCAGGATGTTTGTATAGCACACAGCGTCTCCTTCTGAAGTGCTGGACAGCCACACATACTGTACCGTATGAAAGATCTGGGTTCCCTAAGCTCAGGGTTACACGCCTGTAATGAAATCGACTATGTGTCCCCGCATCCATCTATGTCCCCGCCGTGGGCATCGGGGTGGAGGAACGGATAGAAATACACTGAAGCCCCCACCACGTACTGTACTGTGAGTCTAAGACCTCTGTTTCTGACCCAGGGGTCTTATGTCTGCGACTAGCATCCATGAAGCTCTGACAGGCCAGGCTAACTTGTAGTGTTCAATCTCAGACCTTTCCCAGCTCTCGATAGTGTTTGTGACAGGGACTGCGGACTACATCGCAGACACAGCTTTCTGGAAGAGGAAGGATGAGGATCTCATGGGCTGATTGATGGATTTTGCAAGAAGTCCCTGAAAACAGATAATAAGCCAAGCTGTATGGTCCCTGGGAATCAGTTGTAGGCTACATCGAATGTCTGCTGAGCAATAAATGGTTCTCTGCTTTATAGCCTGTTGCCGAGGAGGAACTGGGGAGGCGGTTGCAAGTCATGCGGTCTCAAAGACTAGCTGGGGCCAGGGTTGCTGGGCTGCTAACTCTCCTCCAGGCGGAGGCACTTCCTCACCATTCTGGCAATCAGCCTCAGCTCTTCCCTTTATAATGACTGGTACTGATACGTGTCCTGGGTGAGCAGAAGCCCCTGCCCCCACCCCAGTCAAAGAACAGTTACAGAGATCATAAGGATAACGAACACTTGGCTGAACACACTATTCATCAAGTCTCCCTAGAGTGGCCTGTTGGGGGCCAGAGTGGGGACATAATAAATCACGGTAAGTTTATAAAAATTCCTTATCCTTCTTGCAAGTTTCTTCCAGATGAAAGGTCCAAGTGAGCACAGAGAATGACTGGGGAAAGGTGAAGGGGAAGCCGCTGGAATGGGACACTTGGATTTTGTGTTGGAGGAGGGAGAATAACCCAGCCCCTGGGCAAGTAACACTCTAGATCTTAGCAGGTATGGAGGAAGAAGGACCTTGAGGATCTTTGTCATTTAGATCATCCCCAGAGCCTTCCTCAGAAAGGAGAACATCTTATCGTGATTCTCCTAAACTTTCCTAGCACTTTCCATTTCATTCACTGCTTTTCCCAGCCTGTTGGCTCTGAGAACAATTGGAGGTTTGATCCTCTTCCCCTTAACCTTACCGCCATGTTTATCTGAAATAGCAAGGAATGGTCCCAGCTCCTGCATGTCCTACACAAAGCACCTGTCAACACTCCTGGCTGTCTTCCCGAGCCCCACTCGTACAGTCATTGCACAGTCATTCCAAGGGGTGGATGAATGCCACCTGCCTGGTGACACGGACAAACGGACAATTTTAGTCTGACTGCCCCCAGGCAGCTCCTCAAACAAGACTAGGCTCAAGTATTCCAAGTGACATGAGAACTCTAGGACTTAACAGCTGGTGGGTGACCACATTAGTGGAACTGTCAACCTGTGCCCATTGAATGACGTAGGTTTAACTTGGGGGGCTCCGACAATTGTAAACAACACTTTCTTTCCAGGGCTCCTAGGTACACCCCCAGGAGTGTATTGCTTGCCTAGAATCTAGGCATTATCTTGACTTATGATTAATATCATCACATCACTTTACTTGTGGAGGACGGAAAGTGTATTTAACACAAATTAACATCTCGCAAAATACTCTTGGCATAACTGATTCTCTGGGGACCACGAGAGTTTTGTGAACATCAGGAGTGAGCTGGGAAAGGGAAGGGGCATTGTAAAGCATGATCTTAGACAGACTGGGTATTGGGCAGGGACTCAATGCACCCGTTAAGGGTGGCCCTGGTTCTGTCACTTGCTACCGTAACTGAATCTCAGTTTTCTCATCCATAACCCTTGCAATAGGCTTATTAGGAGGATTAAATGAGATCATGCACTTATGCAAGCACCTGGTGCCCATTGAGTCCCCACAAAATGCTAGCTATAATGATCATTATCATTTATGAATAAAACTGGAACACACGAAAGGGAATTGAGTCTCAAAAAAGCAGTTAGCCAAGTTCCCAGAATAGTAGCTGGTGTGTTAGGCACAGGGTGATGATCATGAATCTCAGCATGGTGAGCTAGAGGGCCTCATATCTCAGCTCAGAAACTGGAACAGAGTTCTGAGCCTCCAGGAAAAAATTAAATAAATTAAATAAATTTAAAAACTGCTGCAGAAACTGAACACAAGCAGTATCTAAAGAACCTTGTGAATGATCATAACCTATTTTCTGTTAACACACATGAACACACACAGACACGTACATTCATAAAGCTTTTTAGCCTTCACTTTTAATTGTTTTTTTTTAAATATTTATTTATTTTTGAGAGAGAGGGCAGAATGTGAGCAGGGGAGGGAAGACAGAGAGAGAGAGAGACACAGAACCCGAAGCAGGCTCCAGGTTCTGAGGTGTCACCACAGAGCCCGATGCGGGGCTCTAACCCACGAACCGTGAGATCATGACCTGAGCCGAAGTCGGATGCTTAACCGACTGAACCATCCAGGCACCCCATAGCCTTCACTTTTTTTTTTTTTTAATTTTTTTTAACGTTTATTCATTATTGAGAGAGAGAGAGAGAGAGAGCATGAATGGGGGAAGGTCAGAGAGAGAGGGAGACACAGAATCTGAAACAGGCTCTAGGCTCTGAGCTGTCAGCACAGAGCCTGACGCGGGGCTTGAACTCACAGACCACGAGATCAGGACCTGAGCTGAAGTTGGACGCCCAACCGACTGAGCCACCCAGGCGCCCCATAGCCTTCACTTTTTAAAAAATGTTTTTTAATTATTTATTTTTGAGAGAGAGAGAGAGAGCACAGGTGGGGAAGGGGCAGAGAGAGAGGGGGACAGAGGTTCTGAAGTAGGCTCTGCACTGACAGCAGTGAGCCCATGTGGGGCTCCCCTGAGCCAAAGTCAGACACTCAACTGACTGAGCCACCCAGGGGCCCCTAGCCTTCACTTTTAGAGGTTAAATTCACATTAAGCATCCAGATTGCACTAAAACAATCCTTGACATTAATAACACCCTAACCATATCAATTTACTTACAGAGCATCCAGATGTAGCTACTATTGCATGAATGAAAGCAGATGAGATGATCTATCTTTTAGGTTTTAAAAAATAATCCTATAAAATTAAATCCAGTTTATATGACACTACCAAATCCACCATGGCTTATAATTTTTTCCCCCCCGGCTGCCCTATTTACTAACTGTATGATCCTGGAAAAATATCAAATTCCTAACCTGCTAAGTGATATGCATATTAGCACCTCATAAGTTTTGAAGTTTGAGATAATGGAAATCACAGTGCTTTGAAATCATGCTTGCTATATAATTATAGTTATGATTATTACATACATTCTCCAACCAGGCTTTACAAATATCCAATCCAAATGGTATATCAATACCAGTGCATTCACTGAGAAAATAAAATACACACACACACACACACACACACACACACGAGCAAAGGGAGTGAGTACAATGCAGAAATAAAAGGGTGAATTAGGAAAGGGAAGTAAAAACTAACCAGATATAAATGAAAATGACATTGGCAACATGAAAGCAAGCACGCATGTACCTGCTGGTTGGAATTTAGACCCTATTTCTTCAGACAGTTAAATAAGAGCTGTGGCAAATTAAGGTTTTCTTCCCGTATAAATGTAAATTTTGCAATTCAGAGGGAAAGAATAGTCTCACCCTACACCTACAAGTTTCTGAGTACAATAAATTATAAAGAAATTGGGGCAGGGGGCACTGGTGCTGGGGAAGAATAAGAATGAGCAAATGTTTTCAATCCATTATAAAACAGCAGCCTGATCATTGTATGTGATTGTATTCTCAAATAAAACAAATACCTTCGAATTTGGAATTTGGAAACACTGTTTGATTCACCTTTTCCTCTGCAGTCGATCAGCTTAATTAAGCCCAGAAGGGAAAAGTTGCACAGTAAGTTCCCTTTGTACTTACGGTTCTTTGATAAGAACTCTAAAACATTATTTTGTGGATCCTAGCAACCATTTTACAAATATCAGAAGGTAAATCACCAGTTCTCTAATTTGATGATTCATTAGATGGCTTTAAACAAAATTTTACCTACCTACTCCAACCACACCCTTACAGCCACCCTCCCTAACTCTCATGGAGCTTGTATTAGAACCCCCTAGGCTTCTTGTTTAAAAATGCAGGTAACTGGGGCCTTGAAAAAACCTGAATTTGAATTCTAGGGGTTGTGACTTGGGTATCTGTATTCTAATAGAACTTCACTCTACTTGATAAATCTTTGCACTAGAACTGGTTCAATACATCTGAATCTCTGTGCATGGTTGTGTTATTTATTTAGCATTTAGGGTGTACTGGTACGTATTCATTCATCCAGCAAATTCATACGTGCCTACTATGTATCCAAACTGTGCTAAAAACTCTGCTGTCATTTTTTGGAGTGTCTACCACCAACCAGATTACAAGGCCCTTTCAGATAGGGATCCTAAGCAAACATTTCTTCATAATCCTAAAGACTGATAATATAGCCTCCATTTAAGAGTTGCCCCCTCAGGGTCCATTCCCCCTCCTTCCTTTCTAACAGAATTTCAATTTTGTCCAGGGACTCATCTGCATAGCCAAGTATTTCAGAGGAAATTGTCAGGAATGAGTCTGATTCCTCTAAAGGTAATGCCATTACCCTTACGAGAACTGTGTCAGGCATTTGCATGTGACCTAATTCTGGCCAATGAGGCATGAGGGGAAGTCGGCTGGGAGGCTTTGGCAAAGTTTCCTGCCTCCTCCAAGAAAGCTACAGGAAGAGGTGGTCTCTCTTTTTCCTCCAAATAGCGATACTTCTGCTGTGTTATCTGAAACTGCGGCAGCCATCTTGTTACTTCTCTGAGGAAGAAGCTTCCACTGGGGACAGCAGAGAGGAGAAATGGGAAATACTTCGTTCCTTAATTAATTAATTAATTAATTAAAAATTTTTTTGAGCCTCTAATCAACCAATGGTGACATCTACTCTACCTTAGGGCTTCCGATTCACTGAGAGAAAGAGAGAGACACAGAGGGCAAGCAGGGGAGGGGCAGAGAGAGAGAGAGAGAGGGAGACACAGAATCTGAAGCAGGCTCCAGTCTCTGAACTGTCAGCACAGAGCCCGACGCGGGGCTCGAACTCGCAAACCATGAGATCATGACCTGAGCCGAAGTCGGACATTTAACAGGCTGAGCCACCCAGGCGCCCCAAGTCTGCATTTCTGTATTTGCAGCCAAAGCACACTGATGGTTCTAGATGATGTTGACAATGACTGCAAAAATAAAATGATAGGCTTTCCATATTCACAGATGGCACTACTGACCACAAGTGAGGTTTATTTGTGGGGCTGTAAATAAAAACATCAATGCAAGACCTAGAATCTGTACAGAGCTACCCTCTTTCTCCTAAGCCCCTATAACCTTTTCATGTGCCTTTCAGACAAAGGAAGGTCAGGAGAAGGTGAGTGGCTCCCAAAAATATCTAGTGGCCACCATTGCCCTCTTGCTTTTTGGCCACCTCCTCCACCCCCTGGCTTGAATCCTCCTCCTCCCTTGGCTTATCTGACACTTGCTTACTATGTCGCTTTTCTTCCTTACATGTCAACACTGTTCTCCCTCTCCTTCAATGGCTCCCTTCCTCCTCTACCCACAAAAGATGAGTCTTTCCAAAGAATGGACTCCTCCCTTCTCCATTTCTCCCACTCTACTAGAGTTTCTGACTGCTTAGCAGACAGTTTTACCTAGATATTATCCTCTAATCAAAATCAGTGTGTTCAAAGTCAGACCTACCCGTTTCTATCTGAACACCATCTCCTCTATCTGGAAACGATACCATAATTTTTTCAAGATTAAGACCTTGATTGTGATCTTTGATTTCTTCACCTTCCCCATCATTTTCTCCTGGCTCCAAGTCCTAACAAGCCCTCTTGCATAATTTCTCCCTCACACATCCTTTCCTTCCGTTCTTACGGTCACTATCCTGGTTCAGGCTCCGACTTTATCACCTTAGACCTGGAATACCACAGTAACTCTCTAATGCATTCCTCTCTGTTCTTGCCTCCTGCCCTGTGCCCAGCCCTTCTTGCATAGTCCAGAACATCTGCCCCGTCAGAAACCTTCAGTGAGTTTCCACTGCCTTTAAATTTATGTCCAAACTCTCTGGCCAAGCAAGGCTCCAAAATGAGACCCGCAGTTATCTTTCCAGGCACGGCTCCAAACATGCCTCTCTACAAACTCAACACAAACAAACAAATTTACTCCTCATTTTTCATGTATTCCTTACAGTTTCCTTCCTTCAGCCTTGGGTTTATACTGGACTACCCTCTGCCTCCTCCCTGTCTCCAGCCACCAACACTGAACCTGTTTTCCAAGGCTCAAGTAAGAGTCTGAAAGTGTCCTGATTGCCTCATATGGAAGTTATTCATAAAAGTAATAATGACGATTTAAAACAATAAGTACTATTCAATGAGTGCTTACTCTATGCCAGCCACTTGTAAAATGTGGATGATAAAACCCACCTAATGGAGTTATTATGAAGAGTCAATGAGCCGGTGTACAAACAAGGCTGAGACCAGATCCTGGTATATGTGGAAGGTGCCCAACACACATTGACTGAATTGTCACTAATTATGCCATTGAAATGTCACAATGAGGTTTTGCTGCAGTCCAAATGCCATGTGTTGGCTACTCAAAAGAGAATGAATGTGGAGGAAGTGGTTAAGATTACCAGGGGGGTTGGGAAAGGAGAGACCCAGTTCCAGTCCCTCACGGCACCCCCAGCACAACTTTCCGAGTCGCAGGCAAATAATTATGTCTTTGTTTCAAATCACATATATTGTCTGGTGATATGCTTGTTCTTCACATTTCTATTGTGTGTGTGTGTGTGTGTGTGTGTGTGTGTTTCATAGCCCTTCACTTCCTTGTTCTGGGAAGCGAAATGCAGAACTCCGAGAGCATTGGGAAACAAGTTCTTTCCAATGTGATTAGAGGTATAAAATCATGTGGGAGACTAAAGAGAAAGCTCTTTTCTGGTGAGCAAAAGCTCCTCATAAATTTTTATCCCCTTAAAAATAAACAACAAAGTTTCCCCCTCGTGCTATATTTATTCTTGCTGTTTCTCAAACCAAAACACAACTTCAGAGACCGTTACTACACAGGAATGTTAAATACGTGGTTTGCATGCTAAGTCTGTGACAATCCTTACTCACATTCCGATGCTAGGAAATTAGCAATTTAAATCTCTCTTTGAAACATACTGTGGATTTACTCCTCAGAATTTCTCCCCCCCCAAATCCCAAACTGCATTCAGTTACGCTAAGGTTAGAACGTTATGATTTGCATAATAATTATTTGTTAATAAGTAAATATCCCAGTCCTCTAAAACTGAGATGGGAAGTGTAGTTAGAGTTCGGACCTACTTAAAAAGATTCATTTAGACCAAGGAAAGCCCCGATCTGGTGCTTTGAAAAATATGGGGCCATACGTTCATGAATGACACAGGATTTAAAATTCCTGGAGGGAGAAGGTCCACCTGCTCCAGTAGGGGGCTGGATTATGACACACAGGGATGCAATCTCCATTTCTCGGGAATTCAGGTACAAATTAGCATGTCAAGGATAGCCGAGTTACTCCCTGGAAAGCTACAGCATATTCTTCCATCCCAACATTCTTCTATAGTCAAGACTCCCTGCTTGGGTTTTAGCGCCACACCGCCTGGGGTGCTTCTTAAAAATACAGATTCTCATGCTCAACCCAAGGCCTGAAAATCTGTATTTTTAACAAACACCCATGTCTCAGCTGACTCATCCTTCAATCCACATCACCTTGCAGAGAAGGTTGTTTTATCTTCGTTTGTTTGTTGTGTGGCAACAGATCCTCTGGCTTTCTCTTTTTTGAAGCGTGTCCTTCCGGGGTGCTGAAGATTCCCCAGGTATGGTGCCAACACCCAGCTCTGTCCTCTGAAGCAGATCTTCCTTTTCTTTTTGCCTCCTCAGTATTCACCTTTTCTGCAGCACCCTTTCTTTCCTGGGGGGGACGAAGCTCTTCTGATGTGTGTTAAAGGACACCAGTGACAATTACTCACATGAGCTTTTATATGTGACTTTCAATGCCTTCATTATGATTATTCTGTTCTTCCATGGGCCTCTTGTCAGAAAGTGGTTTTAAATGCATAAAATGAAATACAAAGGAAACCAACTGTATTGAAATACTGCTCTCAAAATATGTTTTGAAATGTGAAATAGTAACGTGTTCTTCTTTATTGATATATCAGAAAATAAGACCTAGAGGCATATCTAATAGTTTTCTTAATTTGAAAATATCGTGAGCATCAATGGTATCTCAAAATATTCATAGCGACGGTAACGTCATACAAAAATACCTATGATTTCTATTGGTGACGAAGTCTTAGGTGGTGCTAAGGTGTGTTGACTACATTCATAATTAAAATTTCAGTTAGGTGAGAATGCAGATATAATTTAATGTAATTTTTTTCTTCATCCAAGTTCACGGACCCCCTGAATTCAAGGTCCTTGGGCCTTGGATCCTGATTAAGAAATCTTGCCTTCATCAAATGATTTGATTAATTGTGGAAATTTAGCCACTGTGGCTGGCCAGTGCAGGCTTTTCCTACACAAATAGAGTGTGTTTGAGTTTTTTTAGCCACGAGTCTCTGAAAGTCACCCACCATATTGCCTGGCAGTTAGTGAGGGATTACAAATGTTTTGCAAGGCTTCTCTTCCTTGGGTGTTTATTTGTTTTATGTCCCCTGGAGACTTCACCTGTTCTGGTAATGCCCCCAGGCCTTCCCATCCCCCTCCCATCTCTCTGTGGAATCTTCATTGGCTCCCAGGCCCTTACTGGGCCAGGCCCCCTTTCCCCTCCCCCATCCAGCTTGCTGCTCCAGCCTGGGTCCGTTCCCTTCCCTCCCCTTGGGCTTCTACTTTCCACTGTGTCCCCTAAAAAGCTCCTGTCCCCTCTGGGAGTTACCCGGTTGTGTTTTCCAGTTTGCCAACAAATGTTTACAAAATCCTTCAGAGGTCTCGTCCCGTGAGAGATACTGAAAAATACCATTTCTCTTGCCCCACTGATCAGTCAGCTTTGGACAACACTTTTTTCACCCTGTAGTCACAGGCATTAGTGATAGACACGTCAGCAAGTTATTTGGCTGAAGCCTCGGTGCTCACCAAAGCACTGACCTGGCCTGCTTCTTTCTAATTGAGTGCCAAGCCCCCAACCCACACCCACATTAAAATAAGCAGTTGATATCCGAGAAAGAGAGAGAGAGAGAGAGAGAATTTTCCATGTTTACACAGAAGGAAATTTAGACAAAAGTTTCAGAGTCAGTGGTTTTTCACTTCTATTCCCTGGACACAGATTTTGAGACAAGGAATATTCATAGGAAAATGATGTATTAGGGAGTGTTCCCAGGAAAAATCATTAGGGGAATAAGGAAGTGGGGCAGGGAAGAAAAGAGGACCAAGTAAGGCTGTGATACCAAGCCGAGGTGACCTGGGGAGGGGTAGCTCACACCTCAAGAGTTGTCCCACCCAAGGATAGGGATGGCAACATTCGTATCCCCGTTTCTGCCTGTGGTCCATTACGGACTACAGGTTGTGGAGGGGGATAATCGCCAGGGAGACCCGGCTTTCTGCAGCACAGGTAAAGCAGGCTACAGCAGAGATGGGGTGGCTGATGGCAGAAAGCACACCCAGTGTCAGGGCACACTGACAGCATCTACTGAGGGGACCTCAAGAAAGGAGCAGCCTTATAAAAGGACCGGGGTGGCTCGGTCAGTTAAGCGTCTGATTTCCATCCACGGCATGATCTCAGGGTTCGCAAGATCAAGCCCCATGTCGGGTTCTGTGTTGACAGCACAGAGCCTGCTTGGGATTCTCTCTGCCCACCCCACCCCCGCTCTGCCTTTCCCCTGTTCTCTCTCTCTCTCAAAATAAATAAACTTAAAAAAAAAGGGGGGGGAGGGGAAACAACAACATATAGCTCTGACTTTGTTGTGTTCTATCTGTATGGATAACATTCCCTGCTGGAGAACAAGCACCAGGAAGAGAGCAGCAGCAAGCACTGTTCTTCGAGTCAGGAGGCCTGGGTTTCAGTCGGGGTTTGGGCCGCAGCGTGACCCTGGGGGAGTCGGTCAGTCCCGCTGGCCCTCAGCTTCCCCTCCGGACCCCGTGCAACGTCAGAGGCAACAATGGAGATGCCAAGTAAACACTTGTGGGTCGACTAAAATGGTAGTATTTCAGCACCGTAGGAATTTAGGTCGTGGCTAACCTCCAAGCTCCCTCCCTGCTGGGTCTTTAGCACGAGGCCGCCTCCCGGTTTCCATGTTTCTGTTATTCTTCTAGGGGGAGTTTGCTTTCGTATATGTGATTCAGCTCTTCAGAGGGAACCCGTGACAGTCATGTGAGATGTGTTTAATTTTGTACGGTTTAATTGTACATTAGCCACAGGGTCTGCTAGATGACTCTGCTTTTCCGAGGAAAACTTTTTCAAGATTTTTTTTTTCTAGGAGACCGAAAAGAGGGAAACATCAATGACTATTTCCTTTGTAAATATCCATGTCGGAATAGAGAAATCACATAGAGTGGCTTTTTGTCCAAAACAGGTGAATAAATGACTTTTTTTTTTTTTTTTTCATTCTCAGGATGAGATTTACACTGTCAGACTTGTACTCCAGTTTTGTGGTATTCTACAGTCCGGTCACAATTAGAATGAACGTTGTCAATGCCGTTATATGAGGCAGAATCGGAGTGAGGAAGGCAACTCCCGTGATCTGGTAGACACAGAGGGGTGCCGCCCAGATCCCCCTTCAAGGAGGTATGTGCTGTCTGGCTGGGGGCGGGGAGTGCAGTCAGCAAACAGCCTGGCCGTCAGCTCCTTCTTGGTGGGTCTCAGCTGCCTAAACGGCTTCGTGCAAGGTCATGCCCTTCCCAGGAAAGCCTGAGTCCAGTGGCTGAGGAAAGTGGGGGGGTATTAAAGCCTAACTGTTTTGACCTAACTGGGGAAAGCATGACAATAAATGCTTGCTCCAGATTGTCCTGTTGGGTTGCTGAAGCCTTTGTTGGGTGGATGTAACAGTTAACTTCTTCCCCAAAGCAGTCCTGCTTCCTCTCACATCCTTTTACGGGTGTTCATCTCTGACAACCATCTTGCACCCCAGACTTCCAGAGACTCTAACCTGCGGCCATTGGTGCTGGGCGTGGTCCCAGAAAGCAGGCGACAAAGTGAGGGTTTGAAAGTGGGTCACACACCACCAGGCTGGCCGTGAGGCCCCCATCGCTGGTGGTAAGTAGAGTCCAGATGCTGCTAGCACCGGCGGCCATTCAATTGTTACATCTCCCAGGGCGGGGGGCTGGGGGGTGGGGGGTAATTTGGGCACGAGTACCAGGAGAAGCCAATGCACTAGTGGGTGCGATGTATCAGGTATTTGAAACTTGGAAGGAAAAGGTAGATATAAGGATAATTGGATCGGGTGGCTCTGGCTAAGTCCCACTGATGGCTACAGAAACTTAAGGAGCAGCTGAGGGTGAAAACCATGTATGAAATCCAGGCGTGAACGCCAGAAGGCTCTCACTGGATATTCACAGATGCACCTTCAGACCTACAATGGTGGGATAAGAAAAAATTTTGGACTCTTCCAGCTAAGAGACTGGACTTCATAAAAAATTAAAGCAGGCCCATGTCAAGAGAGGGGACTAGGTTAGAAAAACCTTTAGTCCTAACAGATGGAATGGAGACATCTTGGTGGATGTCCCCAAAGATTTTGACATCTCACCGTCTGAACTTCCTAGGCCGTTGGCCACCCGAAAACTGGCATGATGGGCACATGAATGGAGAGGCCACCGTGACAGAGATGGAGGCTGAGAATATTTCCAAGGGCACATAAAGGCAGTTCTTGTCTTGCACAGTAGTGCGGGATGGTAAAAATGACCATGCACCCTGAAACCGTGCAGTGTTAATAATCACTGGGGAAGGGGCGCCCCGGGGGGCTCAGGCGGTTAAGCCCCTGACTTCAGCTCAGGTCATGATCTCATGGTTTGTGAGTTTGAGCCCTGCATGGGGCTCTCTGCTGTCAGCACAGAGCCCACTTCAGATCCCGTGTCTCCCTCTCTCTGCCCCTCCCCAACCGTGCGTGTGCGTGCACACGCGCACATGTGCTCTCTCTCTCTTCTGTCAAAAATAAACATTTTTAAAAAATCAGTGGGGGAAAAATGATGATCATGCTGCGACTTTAAAAACGTTTTGTCAAAATATTAAAAACCGTTTTACTGTTGGTTATACATGTATAGGGAAACAAAAAAAAAATAGTACGACTAATATTTTGTTAGTCAACTATGAAAACATGAGAACGTCTGGAAATTAGTGGTTTATTCCTGTATAAGTAAACTTAGCAACAAGAGTTGGGACAATGTTTACCATCTTGTATACTTTTCTATATGGAGAGAGCATCTCTTTTATGCCTCTGTGGAGAACTGTTGTATTCCTTTCTAAGTCTGGATCAGTTTCCGACATTTGATGCTTTGCGCTTTCCACGAAATTGAACGGGAATGTCATGAGAATTTTCAAAGAGCCGCTTCCGCGTGAAGTTTCTGCCAGGTCCGCTTCCTCTGGGACACCTCCGCTCTCTTGCTGCCACCTCGTTCTCAGTTCCGTTGCTACCTTTGGCCTTCACTAAGTTCCTCTGCTGTGCATCTAGAGGCTCCCAAAAGGCAGCTGGGGGTGTGTTCCCAGAGTCAGCTGTTTCTTCTATAATTCGTTTGACTCGAATTTCACTTCCAGCCTTATCACTGTGGGGATTCATTGCCGCGCTTTCATCTCTTTGGCCAATTCCCTTTTTCGAGTATCCATCGTAGTCAACCGTCACATGGGTAGCTTCGCTGGGAACCAGGTAACACAACTAGATGCTTGGCTGCCCGCCTGTGTGTGAACCGAACAAAGGTGGGCAGTGACCGGTCACCACCTGACTTTGAAAGAAGTGATGTGATCAGCACCGATCATGACATGCATCTTCTATTTACATAGTGATCGTTGGCCTACAGAGCTAACATTGGGGTTTGCGCTCTGCACAGTTTGTACAGTTAATACAGTGTGGTAACAGATATTTGAACCGTGTTGTTGGGGGACCGGTGTTATTTAACTAAATCATGGTAACTGAAGTTTTGTGCGTATTGGAACCATGCAAAGCAAGGACTAACTGTACTTCCAAGACTGATGTAGCTACTGCCACTGTCCAATGTCCAATTTGCCTGCAACAGAGACCAATATTGAGCCCCTTACTCCTCAATGAGGCCAACTGGCCAACTGGGGGCAAGTTGGCCATGTTGGGCCCCTTCCATTTTTGGAAAGGTCAACAGTTTGTTCCCACAGGACATATTCCGGTATGAGCTTTCCTTTCCTCATCCAGCACCACTATCTGAGGGCTTACAGAGTGTTTGACCCACCAGTACCAGATCCCACGTTGTGTCAGACAGGGGAACTAACTTCACCAGAAAGGAGGTGTGGAAATGGGCCATGACCGTGGGATCCGATGACCAAATCACCCAGACGCTGCCAGCCTGATGGGGCTGGAGCAGCCTGCTGAAGACAGAGCTGAAGTGCCAGCTAGAGACATTACTCTGTGAGGATGCATCTTCCAGAGCACATCATGTGCCTTGAACCAAAGTCTTTGGGTAGCTTTGTATTCCCAATAGGAAGTGTAAATAAGTCCAGATGGCCTCACTTACCATCATTCTCAATGACCCACTTCTGAGGGACTTCGTGTTTCCTGTCCCCACATTGCTGGGCTTTGCAGGCTTAGAGGACCTCAGCCCCAAAGAGGATTCACTTTTTCCAGGGGACCCAGCAAGAGCGCATTGAATCATAAGCTACAGCTATTGCCCAAACACCTTGGGCTTCTTGTGTCCAGGGGCCAGCAGGCAAGAAGAGAAGTCACCATTGTGGAAGGGGTAATTGACCCTGATCATCAGGAACAGGTAAGGCTATTATTACGCAATGGGGCAGGGAGACATTCGTGCCCAATCATGACTGTAAATTGACAAGTACAGGAGCCTGGCCAGAGAAGGAAATGGTGACCAGGGCTCAGGCCCCTCATTGATGGCAGTCCAGATCAAGCCCCCAGGTAAGACTCCAAGGCCAGAAGAGCTGGTAGCCGAGGGTGAGGGGGATCTACAATGGACAGTGTAGGAGGAAAATGATGTAGGTCAATTGTTGCCCCAGACCAATTGTAGAGACGGAGGCAGAATTTGTTTCTCTAAAAGTGTACCTCAAACAGAGAGGCCGCTGGAATCCTGGGGAAGCTGCTTTTTCAATGCCCATAAAGAATGGGTTCAAGCAGCATAAGGAGACGAAGGACATGGAGACGCCAGCCCAGGATCTCCCTTCAAAGAAGGCCTGAGGTGCAGCCCAGCTGCAGGAAGAGGGGTTCATGGATAGCCTGTAGCTGTCCTTTTCTTCAGAGCTGTCACAACTACAGAGAGCCACGTCACCTGAGCTTGCACCTTTCTCTGGTGCCTCGTAAGGCAGGAGTATAGAGACCCAGCCCTTCCAACCTGAGGCAGGACACCGATGGGGAATATGCACTTCAGGGCTCCCCACCAGGCTGAAAGCTTGTGGCGGTATATCACAATTCAACCTCTGCCCAATCCTGCTCCTCCCCCAACCCTTTTATAAGTATTTTTTTTTAATTTTTTTTTTAACGTTTATTTATTTTTGAGACAGAGAGAGACAGAGCATGAACGGGGGAGGGTCAGAGAGAGGGAGACACAGAATCTGAAACAGGCTCCAGGCTCTGAGCTGTCAGCACAGAGCCTGACGCGGGGCTCGAACTCACGGACAGTGAGATCATGACCTGAGCCGAAGTCGGCCGCTTAACCGACTGAGCCACCCAGGCACCCCATAAGTATTGATCCCTAACAAACATCCCCCAAATTTCCTCCCATGCCTACTTCTACTTCTCCAACAGTAGGTGTCCATATCCTAAGAACTTTTTGGGTTAAACCACCTATCATGTAATTTTCATGTTTCAATCTTATTTTGTAAGTAATTTAAGAGGGGAAGAAAGCTCTTAGTCCCCTAAATATACGATCTCCAGCAAGCCAGACTGCAGAGATCACTAAGTTGTGAACGATAATACTATTTATTTATGCCATGTGTCACAATTTACGAAGCATTTTTATATTTACAGGGTTACTTGTTCCAAGCAGCCATTCCATGCACTAGGCAGATATCTGTATTCTTTCCAGAAAAAAACAAAAACAAAAAACAAACCCAAACTAAGATAAACTGCAGAATGTCTAGGCATAAATCCCAGAGAATATTCCCCACTTGTGCTCAAGGAGTAAATACAAGGTTATTCACATAAGTGAAAAATTGAAATGGTGAGAGGCTGGAACATTCCTAAATGCCCCTCAGTAGAGGACTAGACACAATGTGATCTGATCATCAATTACAATACCATATAGTTAGTTAGAACAGATGAAATATAATACATCATTTATAAACTACATCAAGTCTCAGTATAAATCTCTGAACATAATATTAAGTCACTGAACAGAAAATTTCAGAATCTATATACTATGGTATCATTTAAATAAATTTTTAAATAATGTAAAAACAATACTAAGCATTAATACATATATAGAATTTTTTAAGTATTCTTATTTTATTTTTTTAATGTTTATTTATTTTTGAGACAGAGAGAGAGAGAGAAAGAAAGAGAGAGTGGGGGAGAGGCAGAAAGAGGGAGACACAGAATCTGAAGCAAGCTCCAGGCTCTGAGCTGTCAGCACAGAGCCACACGTGGGGCTCAAGTTCATAAACCGTGAGATCATGACCTGAGCTGAAGTCAGACGCCAACCGACTGAGCCACCCAGGTGCCCCAAGTATTCTTATTTTTAAGTTTATTTTATTTTATTTTATTTCGGTAATCTCTACACCCAACATGGGGCTCAAACTCATGACCCTGAGATCAAGAGTCTCACGCTCTTCAGACTGAGCCAGCCAGGCACCTCAAACTTTTTGAAGTATTTTTAAAAATTAAAAAAAGAAAAAATTTAGTGTTTACACATTTATTTTTGAGAGAGAGAGAGAGAGAAAGCCGGAGAGGGGCAGAGAGAGAGAGGGAAAGAGAAATCCCAAGCAGGCTCCGTGTTGTCAGTGCCTGATGAAGGGCTTGAACTCATAGACTGTGAGATCGTGACCTGAGCTGAAACCAAGAGTCAGGTGTTTAACTGACTGAGCCACCCAGGCGCCCCTTAAGTATTTTTAAAAAGACTGATTAGAGGGGCGCCTGGGTGGCTCAGTCGGTTAAGCATCCAACTCTTGATCTCAGCTTACATCTTGATCTCAGGGTTGTGAGTTCAAGCCCCGCATTGGGAGGAGCTGGAGCCTACTAGAAAGAAAGAAAGAAAGAAAGAAAGAAAGAAAGGCACTGTACTCCCTGCAAGGCTTTAGGTGGTAAAGCATAAAGACATGGAAGGTCCCTTGCTTTATAGGAATTGTCCTTAGATTCAAGATACTTTTAAGGCGACATTGGGACCTGGCAAAGAAAGACCCCATTGAATCATGGCTGGTAAGTAAGCACAGCTTGATTTTTTTAACTTCCAGCTCTTTGCAGAGACTCATGATCCTCATTTCCCTTTCTCCAGGGCTAACCCACTCCTTCCCACGCTCAGATTTCTGATTCTAGAATACAACGTGTGCTCTGTGAAAGTCAGAGGCAAAGGAATGCCCCTCACACCCCAGCCCTTCCAGCCCCCCAGTGCCTTCCCATCCTCATCACAATGAGGTTTAGTTCTGGGGTTAAGCCCAGTGGCGGTGAGCACCAGTCCACCTACCACTCAGCACTTGGGGCAGTTTTAGGAGCCTTCTGTCTGCCACCCCCAGACTGTATAAAGAGAACAGCTGGGTGGAGGCCCATGGAATCTTTCTTATAGAAAGGCATTTAATCGGAACGGGAGGTCCATTGAAAACCGACCCAGTGAGCAAGGCACACACATGTTCATGGCTCTGGAGAGTGCCCACACCTGGGTTTCTTCTACCCTGTTCAGTGGGACTGAGCACTGAGCTCAGGGAGAAGCAAGAAGATACAATTTTATCCTTTCCTAGTCTGGACAAGGCAAGGAAAGACGGTCTCCATGCCTCCTCTGGTAAGACAGGGCTTAGCCTCTTTTTGCATGAACTGTTGATGAATGCAGTGTTGTAGGAGTACCTCAAACCTATTCCAAACTCTCTAAGATTTGGCTCAATCTGATTTATCATTTTTGAAGTCCACTTAACAGTGTGTATTTCTTGCTTTTTATTTTTTTTACCCCTGTTCTAACCAGAGTGCTTCTGAGTTGTCTCCCACTTCTCATAGGTTGAAATTATCCAGGCATCTGAGATCATCCCAGCTGTGAGAGTTTGCAACGTAGGGAACAAAGAGAGCAAAAAATATTATGTCAAAATATTTTACATATTGAATTTTAAAAAGCAATTATTTGAGGTTTTGAGACACTAATGTATTCTTTACACCAAGTTCAACCACAGAGATCACAGACAGCAGAGAAGATTGTTTCGTTACTGAGAGTAAAGATCACCTCTATTTCATAAGACTGGGACATTTGAGAATTAAGTAGACAGGCTTTGCGAAGCACTTGGTAGTGTGCCTGGCTCATAGTAGGTGCTTAATAAACTCAGTTGGCATTCTGTTTTGCATGTACCATATTAAGTCTTCGGTGCAGTTTAAGAAGATTCCTGCTCTCTCTGAAACAGCACTTGTCACAGGTTCCAAGCAAATAAAATTAACTGGGGATTTTGTTAAATTGCAGATTCTGACTCAGTGGGTCTGGGGCGAGGCCTGGCAGGCCAAATTTCTAGCCCCCTCGTGTTGCTGATGCTGCTGGAATGAGATCCACTTGAAGTATCAAGGTTCTACCTCAGGCATTCTTGGAGTACCTGGCTGGCTCAGCCAGAAGAGGGAGCGACCCTTGATCTCAGCGTTGTGAGTTTGAGCCCCACGTCGGGTGTGGAGATTACCTTTTAAAAAAATGATCATTCCTACTTATCTGTATCTGACAGTTGTGAATATACTGTTTCATCCCATGTGCCTTCCTCGACCCCTGATCACCTATTCAGATCCTATATAACTTTCAAGGAGTACTTTAAGCTCCACTGTTTATTTTTTCAATTTTTTTATTACATTTATTTATTTTTGATTAGAGACAGAGCACAAGTGGGGGAGGGGCAGAGAGAGAAGGACACACAGAATCCGAAGCAGGCTCCAGGCTGTAAGCTGTCAGCACAGAGCCCGATGTGGGGCTCGAACTCACAAACTGCGAGATCATGACCTGAGCCGAAGTCGGATGCCCAACCGAGCCACCCAGGCGCCCCAGAAGCTCCACTCTTTCGATTAAGCCTTCTTCCCAAATTTTTGCAACCCTAAATGATTAATATCGTCTTTGAAGCCCTGAATCAAATTTAATAAGACTGGAGAGGGGGGTCTGGATGGCTCAGTTGGCTGAGTCTCTGAATTCGGCTCAGGTGATGATCTCATGGTTTGTGCGTTTGAGTCCCACGTCGGCCTTTCTGTTGTCAGCAAAGCCTGCTTCAGATCCTCTATCTCCCAATCTCTGTCCCCCACCCCCCGACTCATCTCTCTCTCTCTCTTTCAAAAATAAACATTAAAAAAATTAAAAAAAAAATAAGACTGGAGAGAGATTGGTTAGTTAACCTAAAAATTTGGTTAAAGTGGGAATATAATTTAAATATACCTGCTTTACACTTTTAATAAAATCATCTAAAATCACCTTGTTGACCAAGTTTTTTAACAATTAAAAAAAATTTTTTTTAATGCTTATTTAATTTTGAAAGAGAGAGACAGAGCGTGAGTGGGGGAGGGTCAGAGAGAGAGAGAGAGAGAGACAGAACCCGGAGCAGGCTCCAGGCTCTGAGCTGTCAGCACAGAGCCCATTGTGGGGCTCAAACCCATGAACCGTGAGATTGTTACCTGATGCTTAACCGACTGAGCCACCCAGGCGCCCCTGACCAATGTATTTTTTCATGCGAGGCCTAGTTCTTTTGTGCAAGTAGGTTTCCCGATGGTAGAGATTTGGAACTTTGCACGTATCAGTACTAGGTAGGAAGTTGTTCCTGCTACAGTGTCCTCGTCTTTACCTACCCTATGTATCACTACTGCTCTCCCTGAAGCACTATTTTTTCTTATTCTGTCTGCCTGTGCCAGTGTTAACGTCGGCATACCCCTTGGTTCTCAAAAGCTTACCAGCATGGATTTGGTCTGTGTCAGCCATGCTGCTTAGTCAGATGTATATGTGTCCTGTTTTTAAAATACAAATATATTCCTTTTTTTAAGTCTTTTAAAAAATGTTTTATTTTTGGGGCGCCTGGGTGGCTCAGTCGGTTAAGCGTCCAACTTCAGCTCAGGTCACGTTCTCACAGTCCGTGGGTTCGAGCCCCGCATGGGGCTCTGTGCTGACAGCTTGGAGCCTGGAGCCTGCTTCGGATTCTGTGTCTCCCTCTCTCTCTGCCCTTCCCCTCTTGAGCTCTGTCTCCCGCTCTCTCTCAAAAAAATAAATAAACATTAAAAAAATGTTTTAAATGTTTTATTTTTTGAGAGAGAGAGAGAGAGAGAGAGAGAAAGTGGGGAAGGGGAAGAGAGAGGGGGACAGAGGATCCAAAGCAGGCTTTGCGGACAGACTGACAGCAGTGAACCTGATGTGGGACTCGAACTCACGAACTGCAAGACCCTCAACTGACTGAGCCACCCAGGCACCCCTTAATATAAATATTTTCTTTTTTTTAATTTTTTTTAACGTTTATTTATTTTTGAGACAGAGAGAGAGAGAGCATGAACAGGGGAGGGTCAGAAAGAGGGAGACACAGAATCTGAAACAGGCTCCAGGCCCTGAGCTGTCAGCACAGAGCCCGATGCGGGGCTCGAACTCACGGACCTCGAGATGATGCCCTGAGCCGAAGTCGGACGCTCAACCGACTGAGCCACCCAGGCGCCCCCATAAATATTTTCTTAAAAGGAAATTAAAATGAGTACGCTTACCTTTCAAAAAAAAAAAAAAAAAAACCAAAACGTGTTCTGCTTCGTCTTTCTTACACAAATCATCCCTATTACATATTGTTTAATTGTTTTGGATCTGACATTTTTTCCCTCAAATTTTCACAGATTTCCTGGCCATACCTAATTTGACCACATTTTTAAAACGACTTGCCTTAGCTTATTTACCTTGTTCCATAGATATTGCAACTCTTTCTTTTTGCCCCCCAGAATTCATTGGTTTCATTATATTTAAGTTAAATTAGGGAGTTGCAAGAACAAGTACAAAAACAGAGCTGGAAACAAACACAACCGACCGGTGGGAGTATGATTCATCTGTGAGAGAGGAAGTGGAGGAGTGGGATCTGTGGTAGGCTGAATAATGGCTCCCCAAAGACGCCCCTCTCCTAATCCCAGGAACCTAGGAATGTTACCTTATATGGCCATGAAAATTAATAAAGGGAAACCTCCTTAAAATAGAGTCAGGAGACCACAAGGGGGAGCCCTCAGGCACTACCACTTGCCATCGAGTACAGACCCTCAACAGAAGAAGCTTACGGAGGACCTCAATGGGAAGAGAGGCATGTTGCCACTTGATACGACTTTACTAACACCAGCAAGAGGAAGGAAGATTTTTCTCTTTGCCTGGCAACAGCCCAGACAATGAGAGACAGTCACAACTCGGCCAATGAAAAGCCACTACAATTTGAGCTCTGAATTTATTCCTACGGACTTTTTGTTTCTAACAGTCTTCCCAGCTTGCCCCTTTCCTCTATGAAAGAGTATTCCTTGGGGTGCTTGGGTGGTTTAGTCGGTTAAGTGTCCGACTTCAGCTCAGGTCACGATCTCATGGTTCGTGAGTTCGAGCCCCGCGTCGGGCTCTGTGCTGACAGCTCAGAGCCTGGAGCCTGCTTCGGATTCTGTGTCTCCCTCTCTCTCTGCTCCTTGCCTGCTCACACTCTGTCTGTCTGTCTCTCAATAATAAATAAAGATTTAAAAAAAAAATAAGAGTGTTCCTCTCCTTGGTTCTGTGGACTTTGCCTATGGCTTTAGCTATAGCTATAAAAGCTATAGCTTGCTTATTCTGAGTTGCAAATCCTTTGCTATTCTCAACTAAACCCATCTTGCTGGTAAAATAACTGTGATTAAGAGAAGGATTTTGAGATGGGGAGATTTTCCTGGACTATCTGGATGAGTCCAACATAATCTCTTATAAGGGTCCTTGTAAGAGATAGGCAGGAGGGTCCGAATTGGTGGCACAGTATGTCACAATGCAAACAAGAGGTCAGAGTGACAGGAGGAAGGAGCAGTGAAATAGAACACAGAAGCTTTCCGGAAGCTGAAAAAGGCAAGAGAATAGATTTTCCCCACAGAAATTCCAGAAGGAATCAGCCTGGCTCGCACCTTGACGTTAGCCCAGTGAGACTGATTCTGGACTTCTGACATCCAGAACTGTGAGATAATGGAAGTGTGTTGTTTTAAGCCACTGTGTGTGTGGTAATTGCTGCAGTTTCCATTGGTACTAGCACGGGACCCAAGTGTCATGCTCTGGAGAGGCACCCAGAGTGCTGGGGGCAGAGTGGCACTGAGGACATGCGTCAGTCTGTCTGGCAAGTGCAGCCGGTGAAGAGGAATCAAAAGCACTTCTACTGTAATTAATTTGGCACTGTATTTTGTTTACTAATTCTTTCCTATGTCTTGCCGGAGAGATGGGGAGATTCTCCAGGGCATCGGTATATTCTTTTGCCAGCTTTGCAACTTGAAAGATTACATTTTAAGTCAGCAACTGATCACTTTTGTGGTTTATAATACAAGATGGCCTGGGTGGAGTGTGTGTAGCTTAATCGTCAGATTGGCATATTTAAGATTTTTTTCCCCCTGTCAAGAAAACTGGATTCTCGACTGTGCTAAAAACCTTTTACCTAGGAGATGTGAGATGGAGAAAACTTAGCAAAGGTTTTGGGGTCCTACAGGCCTGCATTCTGCTACTGGCAATGCTATGCCCTGGGACCTGTTAGGGAATTTCTCTCACCTTCGTTCTTTTTTACCAAAATGGTGATTATAATAGTATCCACCTGCTAGCCTTGCTGAGAGGAATGAATAAAGTACAAAAAATAAATAAATAAATAAATAAGCTTGGTCTCCAGGTACACAAGTAAGGCTAGTAGATTCTTACAATTGTATTGTTGATAGAGATAATGCTCTAGAATGGCATGAAGGAGTAGACAAAAGGATACCCTTAACAGCAGTGCAGATCATCAGACTTCTTTATATATACACTTTATTAAATTCTATTTTTTAAAATTTACACCCAAATTAGCATACAGTGCAACAATGATTTCAGGAGTAGATTCCTTAGTGCCCCTTACCCATTTAGCCCATCCTCCCTTACAACCCCTCCAGTAACCCTGTTTGTTCTCCATATTTATGAGTCTCTTCTGTTTTGTCCCCCTCCCTGTGTTTATATTATTTTTGTTTCCCTTCCCTTATGGTCATCTGTTTTTTTTCTTAAAGTCCTCATATGAGTGAAGTCATATGATTTTGTCTTTCTCTGACTAATTTCACTTAGCATAATACCCTCCAGTTCCATCCACGTAGTTGCAAATGGCAAGATTTCACTCTTTTTGATTGCCAAGGAATACTCCATTGCACACACACACACACACACACACACACACATATATATACATATATATATATATATGATTGCCAAGTAATACTCCATTGTGTATATATATATATATATATATATACACCCCATCTTTATCCATTCATCCATCGATGGACATTTGGGCTCTTTCCATCCTTTGGCTATTGTCGATAGTGCTGCTATAAACATGGGGGTGCCTGTGTCCCTTCGAAATAGCACACCTGTATCCCGTGGATAAATGCCTAGTAGTGCAATGACTGGGTCCTAGGGTAGTTCTACTTTTAGTTTTTGAGGAACCTCCATACTGTTTTCCAGAGTGGCTGCACCAGACTTCTTTATATTTTTTAAAGCTAGAAGGACTCTTAGGGGTTGGCAAACCACGGCCCACAGGCCAAATTGGCCTGCTTCCTGTTTTCATAAATAAAGTTTTATTAGAAGACAGCCATTCATTTATCTATTGTCTATGGATGCTTTTGCACTACAAGAGCAGAGTTGAGTACTTGTTATAGAGACTTTACCGCCTGCAGGATCTAAAATACTATTTGAGGGGCGCCTGGGTGGCTCAGTCGGTTGGGCATCCGACTTCGGCTCAGGTCATGATCTCACAGTCCGTGGGTTCGAGCCCCGTGTCGGGCTCTGTGCCGACAGCTCAGAGCCTGGAGCCTGCTTCAGATTCTGTGTCTCCCTCTCTCTCTGCCCCTCCCCCACTCGTGCTCTGTCCCTCTCTATCAAAAAATGAATAAACGTTTAAATAAAAATTTCTTTAAATTTTTATTTTCTTTTTTTTTTCTTTCTTTGTTTTTCTTTAAAAAAAATAATAAAATAAAATACTATTTGGTCTTTTGCAGAAAAGTTTTGACCACCTGATCTAGAACATCTAATTTTACAGATAAGGAAAAAAGTCCCAATAAGATAAGTGACTTGGTCCAAAGTCACATTGGCAGTTAAGACAGAACTAAGACTATAATTTAGATGCCTTGACTCCCAGGTCAAAGCCTGTATGAGACAGAGAAAATGGTAGGTCTCTGAATTCAGCTCAAAATGGGGTCCTTTGGTGGAGTTTGGCTCTGATCTAGGCTTCTAGGGAAAAGACTGCCAGGTGCCTTCTTCAGACACTCCCTGGTTGGTGCACACCTTCATATCCTCACATATGCAACTTGTAGATCTTCCCCAGAAGAAATGCTAATGCAGAAATAGAAGGCATAATGTGAAGCCTTATGAAGGCTTCATAAGGCTTCATATATTTCTTCATATATGAAGAAATAAAGAGCATTGAAATATAACCACAAGGTAAATACAAAGCCAGTATTATATTTTTAATTTGTAACCCATTTTTCCCCATACGTTTTTTTTTTTAATGTTTATTTATTTTTGAGAGAGAGATTGAAAAAGAGACATCGAGTGGGGGAAGGACAAAGAGAGAGGAGGATGGATGATCTGAAGTAGGCTCTGCACGGACAGCAGCTAGCCCAATGCGGGGCTTGAACTCACAGACTGGGAGATCATGACCTGAGCTGAAGCTGGACGTTCAACCAACTGAGCCACCCAGGCGCCCCTCCCCCTAGGGCTTGAAATACAAATGAATGAACAGCAATTACAGATTTATGCTAATGGGCACATCATGTACAAAGATGTAACTTGTGATGAAAATAACAACATGAAAGGGGAATGGAGTTGCACAGAAGCAGATTCATATATACGATTGAAGCTAAAGTGGTATTAATTCAAAACTGATCGCTGTATGTTTAAGAGTGGAATTGTGATCTCCAGAGTAAGAGTATGAATATGATTAAGAATATGACTAAAACCAAATAAACAAAACATTTAAAAAATGGAAAAGGAAATAAAAAAGGAACCAAAACAGTACGCTACAAAACAAATCAAACATAAAAGAAAAGCAATAATGGAGGAACTGAGGAACACTGATTTCCTCCCCTGGTTCTTCTCTTGACTTAACCTTTGTGTTAATGACTGCAAAACAAGATGAAAAGAAGATGCTGCGTATTGAAGAATATTTTGCAATGCTTCTCCAGCAACTGGGTGTCACAAAACGGAAGTCGTCGCTCGTTCCTCTGCACGTCTCACTGGTGCCTAGCTACTCTGACTTCTCCTTTCAGTGTACTGGCCTGCTGGGCTCTTGCAGTGGTTCTGTAGGGCGGCACCGGCACTGAGGTGATTCATTTCTTTAGGTTTTATTACGCCATTTGAAAGATTTTTGAGTTATATTCTTTTTTTTAAGTTTATTTATTTATTTGGAGAGAGAGAGTGCGTGAGAAAGTGTGTATGCACAATTAGGGGAGGGGCAGAGAGAACCCCAAGCAGGCTCCAAGCTATCAGCACAGAGCCCGATGTGGGGCTCAAATCCACGAACCATGAGATCATGACCTGAGCCAAAATCCAGAGTCGGAAGCTTAACCCACTAAAACACCGAGATGCCCCATATTATTTTTAACCGTGAGTTTACATGTCTTTTATGTAAGAAATTCCAAATACCTGAAGAAGCTCAAGTAGACAGTGAACGAAGGGAAACTACCTTGTCATGTCAGGATCTGACAACTGACGTTAACATTTCAAATTATCGAGTCCTTTTTAATAACATTGGGTGTTACTGAAACAAGATTTGGAAAATTTTGGGCTCTTTCGGCACATTAATAGAAAACCCAATGTGCGTTAAGACAAGAAGAAAACCTACTGGTTCAAGGAACTGAAAAGTCCAAGGCTTCGGGCACTCAAGACTATGTCATCGGGATCTCTTAGGTTCCCCCAACTCTGGGCTCTTCTGCTTCTGTGTTGGCTCATTGCTGAGCCAGGCGCTCCCCTGGGCTGCTAAGATTGCTGCAGCAATCACATCCTTGCTTCACATCCTTGCAGGTTCAGGTAGAAAGACAAAGTCCTGGGACTCATTCTGATGGACTGGCCATGGGTCCTGGAGGATTTGGGGCACTGATGTCCAGGCCTGTCCCGGACAAAGCACATGGGTGGAGAGTATGGGCAGGGATGGCTTCCCTAAAGGAACTCAGAATGTTACTAACAGAAGGGGCCGTGGATGCCGAGTGGCTGCTATACTCCTTCCTACGTAAAATGCCAGATGGCAAAAAGACCACCAATGTCCACACAGTCTTCCCTCAGATGCTCCAGAGGGGAGAGGCTGGTCAAGAAGGAGGTCAGACTGCCAGGGTGTTCAATGTGACTGCAGTCCAGCCCCCTCCTGTGACTTCAGAAAATTAAATGATTCATTTCTGAATCCAGAAAAATGAATGACATTCACAAGATTACAACTTCTTTGCAGTGTTTGCTTGAAGGGTGAGGGAGTCCAGGTATCCTGGCCCCTCATGCAGGCCGTTCTACTAAGTACCCCTGGCAGAAGCGGTTAATTAGTAGAAATACCGAGTGCCCAAAGATAAAAATTTTTCTCAGAAATGGACAAAGATGGTAACTTACATTTTTTCTACCTCCTCCTATACCTATAAGATGTTGAAGTATATATCTGTATATGTGTAATACAAATAGATTTATGTTATATGTATCTACATAGGTATTACATAAATAGATATATGTACGTGGGTGTGTGTATATGGAACATATATGTGGAAAGAGATTATCTGCATTTTTTTTTAAATTTTTTTTAACATTTTTATTTATTTTTGAGACAGGGAGAGACAGAGCATGAACAGGGGAGGGTCAGAGAGAGGGAGACACAGAATCCGAAACAGGCTCCAGGCTCTGAGCCGTCAGCACAGAGCCCGACGCAGGGCTCGAACTCACAGACCGTGAGATCATGACCTGAGCCAAAGTCGGCTGCTTAACCGACTGAGCCACCCAGGCGCCCCAAGATTATCTGCATTTTAGACTCATGCCTGAGTAGAAACACTTAAATAAAGGTGTTTTTTTTTTCCCCCTTCAAAATGTGTAAAGTTATAGGATAATTATAATTCAACACCAGGGAGAAGGAATTGATTTTCTCCAAGTTCCCCCACAGTTTGTGTTATTTTTATTGACTTTTTTCTGAAGCTCATTTCCAAACATCTGAGTAAACATACAAAATAAATATTCCTCTTAAGTCATTACTATTGTTGTTGGGGCTGGAAGCCAGGCCCTTGCATCTGTCCCCTTTCCCATTATGATTCTGTAAAGTGCCCGTGAACAGATGGCTTGCGTGCTCCGCTGAAACATCTGGAAAGCTTGGGCTGTGTTTGGCCACAGATGTGGCCGGGCGCTGTATTACACTGGAGGCCAATCTCGGCACAGCTCGTTTGACTATATCATACCAGGACAGAGGAAAAGGCCCTCAGCTGAGGACATAAACATGGAGATCTCATACTTGAGATGGGGGGTGTTTGTTCCTATGATTTAAGAGACATCAAATGACTAATCCAATAATCAAACATAGGTACTAGGTCCAACATTTGGTTTCCTTCCCCCGCCCAGGATAATCCAACAGGCAACATGTCCTATGAAAAATAAGCCTTGTTAAGACCTCCTTCTGTAAGTTGGCCATTCACCTGGCCTTTTCACTGTGGTCACTAGTCTTGACTACAGTTTTTAGGTGTGGATCACCCAATAAGTATCTAAAGGGGTTCTTCGACTTACAGCTTTATAAACGTATATAATAAAATGAACTTGGTACAGCCATTTTGGAAGACAGTTGGCAGTTTCTTGCACACTAAACATGCTCTGACCACACCTTGTGGCAATTGTGCTTCTTGGTACTGTATTTACCCAAAAGAATCAAAAACTTATATCCACACAAAAACTTACACATGGATGTTTCTAGCGGCTTTATTCATAATCGCCAAAACATGGAAGCAACCAAGATGTCTTTCAGTAGATGAATGGACAGATAAACTGTGGGTCATCCGGACAATAGAGTATTATTCAGCACTAAAGAAATAAGCTATCAAGCCATGAAAGGATATGGAGGAATCTTAAATGCATATTACCAAGTAAAGGAAGCCATTCTGAAAACGTTGTATATTGCATAATTCCAACTAGAATCATAAGATAGTGGTTTTCAGTGGATGGGGGGGGGGATGAATAGGCTGAGCACAGAGGATTTGGGGGGGTAGTGAAAACACTCTGTATGATACTATAATGATAGATACACATTATTATACATTTGTCCAAACCCACAGGATGTACAACACAAAGAGTGAGAACACAAAGACCAACTATGGCCTTTGGATGATCATGATGTGTCAATGTAGGCTCATCAATTGTAACAGATGTACTGCTCTGCTGGGGGATTTTCTTAATGGGGGAGGGTATGCATGTGTACGGGGGCAGGGGCTATATGAGAAATCGCTGTACCTTCCCCTCAATTTTTCTGTGAAGCTAAACATGTTCTAAAAAAAAAAAAAGATCTTAATAATATAAATAAATCAGTAGATAAAATGAAGTCTAAGCAATAGCCACCAGTTAATTTAAGCTGCTTATATTTATTCATTCATTCTAAAAATATACTGCATGCTTCCTACAGTCTAGGCACTGAGCTACTGAGCTCAAGGCAGGAGGCAACACCACAAATAATATGCAAATTTTTTATATGAACCCATCATCCCTCTTAAGTGAATTGGTAAAAACCCTTAGACATTCTGATCCAGAAGTCTCTCTGTGTGGTTCAACCAGCTCCATTTCTTCTGATGCCCAATAAACCTTTTCTGCCTCACTCAAAAGAGTTTAATCAGTGGCTGTTAATCCCAACTGCAGAAAATCCTCTCCCCAGTTGTACATAAAGTTCATTCTCTAAGTTCAGCCATCTCTTTGGCAATAGAGTTCATTAATATTGGCTATGGCAGGAATCACTTTTTGAAGGAAATAAAAAGCGTCCAAGTTGAAGGAACAAATTCCAGGTACTTTAATTACCTGGAAGAGTTGCCTCTATTGCTAAGAAGTTCTTGAACTATATGATACTTCCTGTTCAACACCATTAGAAGCTTCCTCTAAAGTTGGCATTCCTCTGACTCTCTCAATTTGCCATGATTCTCTTCCATAGTTATTACCTGAAGCAGGGGGTTAATATTAAATACTTTGTTTAGCACACTAAACGGGAACTGAAAGGTCCTGGGGGTGGGTAATCGAGAGAAGGTCAAGGTGCCTCAGTATGAGACTCTTTCGGACCTTATGCCAATCCCTCCCTGCTCTCCTGACGTGGTCAACTGGGAAGACTGTTCAACGCCCAGCTCAAGACCACTTGCCACAAGCTATAATGTTTCTTCTCCTTTATGCAATTTTAAGAAAATGTTTTATTTTCAACAGTCATATTTAAGGTTAAGGGCTCAATCTTGAAAACTGCATAAAGTTGAAAGTTTTAGATGGCAGATGTGGACAATCTGAACCAAGTGATCTTCAGTCCCTGCCTGCTCTATAAAATTATTTGAAGGCTATTTCTTCTGAAATTCACTCTTCAAAATGACCAGGACTTGATTAGGTCAGCTTGCCAAAATTGGCCAGGTTATTTCATTATTTAATAGAAGAGAACTTTTCAAACTATTTATCTAGGAGACATGACTATTCTCTCTGTTCTGGTGTCCCAGTCCCCAACGCCATCAAACTTGGTGTCTATTAGGGGAGGGATGGATGAGTAAGTAGGTGGGCTTCATACTGTGGAATCCTGTGCAGCAGGTGAAACAGCAAATGAGATGAATGGACAACAATCTTAGCTCTTTAAAACACAGTACTGGGTGAGAAAAAAATAGACGAAAAAATAAAACATAAAGCACATATGCACAAAACACTATCTTGTATGAGATAAAGGTACATTTTTTTAAATTTAAATTCAAGTTAGTTAACATACAGTGAACTCTTGGCTTCAGGAGTAGAACCCAATGATTCATCTCTTACATATGCTACCCACTGCTCATCCCCAAAAGTGCCTCCTTTCGTGCCCATCACCCATTTAACCCATCGCCCCCCACCTCCCCTCCAGCAACCCTGAGTTTGTTCCAAGAGTCTCTTATGGTTTGCCCCCCTCTCTGTTTTAATCAAGATAAAGGCATATTTAAGGAAGATAATAAACACACGAACATGGGTACTTAAGGTGGGGAGTGGGGGGTTGGGGATAAAGGGGAAAGATAAAATACAAGAGAAGCCCTGTTGAAATTGTGATCATAAGGTAGTGTGAACTGAGGATGAGACGGACTCTTTTGAGGTCTCAAAAAAGGCATAAATAAATGCTAGTTTTCAGAAACATCATCCTGTAAATTAGTGTGTCCCAACTGAGGCCCGATGGTACTTGAACATTCTCGAAGATGTTAATAGGTGTTCCCCAAAAGGAGATGCCCCTATCAAGCACAGCTGGGAAACAGATTAAACAGAGCTGATCAGGGTTCTTCACTTCAGGTGTTCCCAGAGCATATGATACATAGTGTAACCCAAGGTGGATATATGCACCATTTCCCAAACTTCTTTGGTCTTAGAATGCTTTTTGCCAAATGCCGTTTTTGTAAAAGCACAGAGCAGGAAATGCGATTCTAAATATTTACCCCAGTTAACTTTCTTCCCTCAGGACATCCTTCGTAATTTATCCCTCCCTCTGCTGCAGGTCTCATCTCTTCCATGAAACCCCCTTCGTAACCCACAACTGTCTCTGTTCTGATTTTATTGCTGCAACTCTCTGGCCTTTGGACAGAGACCGATGAGTGGTAAGATCAGAATACTTCACTGTTACTGCAAAATACTTATTCCTGTAGCAGTAAGATCAGAATACAGCGGGCAAACTTTACTGCTGCTTCTGCATAGACTGTTTGCTCTCGTAAGGATGATGTGACATAATCTTTCATCTACATCCTAGCTTTTGGCTAAGTTGGCTTGAATAAATTACAGGGAAGGTCCTTTCAGCCAATCATTTTACTCCATCTATTCAGATCAGATCAAAGTAATATTTACCGCTTGCTTCTCCCACTGGCAGGTTGGGGGGGGGGGGCGGTGAGGCGTATGTACAAAGCATCCTAACAGCCACAAGAAAAAAAGCTTTCTTCACAATGTTTCGATGCTTTAATAAATTTAAGGGAAAATGAGAGGGCAAAACAAGGAGTTTGCAAGCTTCCACACAGAGCTCCAGGTCAATCAAATGGCTTCTTAGCTCTGCCTAGCTCTGTTCCTCAGGAATATTGGATGATGATGATGAGGAGGATGAAGAAGAAGAAGAAGAAGAAGAAGAAGAAGAAGATGATGATGATGAGGGTGGGGGTGGCGGTGGTAGCTACCTATAAAGTCCATATTTCAGGCCAGGTATGATGCTAAGCATGTCTTTTACCCCCACAGATTTAATAAGAGAGGTCACTAAAAAGCGCCTCTGACCAAAAATGCCTTCCCCACCTGCCTCCCATAGACCTAAAATTTCCATCTTTTTAAATATTGTTTGTTTGTTTGTTTGTTTTTGAGAGACAGAGAGGGATAGAGCATGAGCAGAGGAGGGGCAGAGAAAGAGGGAGACACAGAATCTGAAGCAGGTTCCAGGCTCTGAGCTGTCAGCACAGAGCCCGATGTGGGGCTCGAGCTCATGGACCGCGAGATCATGACCTGAGCCCAAGTCTGGTACTTAACCAACTGAGCCACCCAGGCGCCCCAATTTCCATTTTTTTTTTAATTTTTTTTAACGTTTTTTATTTATTTTTGAGACAGAGAGAGGCAGAGCATGAATGGGGGAGGGGCAGAGAGAGAGGGAGACACAGAATCGGAAGCAGGCTCCAGGCTCCGAGCCGTCAGCCCAGAGCCCGACGCGGGGCTCGAACTCACGGACTGTGAGATCATGACCTGAGCTGAAGTCGGACGCTCAACCGACTGAGCCACCCAGGCGCCCCCCCATCTTTTTTAAAAGAGTTTATTTTTAAGTAATCTCTACACCCAATGTGGGGGTCGAACTCACAACCCCGAGATCAAGAGTCACATGCTCTGTCTGAGCCAGCCAGGTGCCCCTAAAATTTCCATCTTTAGATACCAGTTCCTACAGCCCCTTCTACATTTATAAACATGCCACAAGTATTATACTTAGTGATACCTTTGTATAAATTTGTTTATTGTAAATTTTAAAAAGTCACCCAGCAGAAGACGTTGGTCAAATATTCAGCTTTGATTGTGGTGTGAGGGGGTACTCTTTGGCAGAACAGAGACAGAAGAAACAAAGCAATCCAATTTTTCCTCCCAGTGTTTGCTTAATTAAATACTTGACATTCACTAAGAACACACTATTTATAAAAGATACTTTCAAGGTCCCTGGAATTTTACAGATCAATATAGACTGCAATCCTTACACTTAGCACTTACCAAGGAGGCAATCACCAATAATTATAATATGATACAACTGCTTTAGTAAAGACATGACAATTATGTATGTAAAGCACCCAGCCCAGAGGCTCAGCACAGAGGGGTTGCTTTCTTCTCCCTGTTTCTCTGTGGGAGTCAAATAAAGCTTCACAGAGAAGCACTCTGTCTTGGAGAATAAGTAGGAATCTTCCAGGCAGAGAGCAGGAGGTGACGGCAGTGTGCTAGTGAATGTTTAACAACCGGAACTCCAAGGGCAGTGGGGGGAGGGGGGAAGCCCTGACGAGTAGGATTTGCTAATTTCCACGGTGTACATTCTCCTACTGTGGCAGATTTCAGGGTACCAACAGGATGCCACTGAGCAGAGTTGGGACCACAGATGTGCCTGAGCCGACAAGAGCCAGCTCCAGCATACCACTGGAGGACAGATGGAAGGAACAGCACGTTCTAAGGTGTGGAGGTCCAAAAATGTCTGGTGATCAATTGGCTATTGTCCTGAAGAATCTGAGTTAGGGTCTGGAAAAGAGATGGAACCAGAGAACCTTGCACGGTCTGAACCAGAAAATCCACAAGGGCGAGATAGATGTAGCCTGTACTGGGAGAAACAGATCTTGAACGAATTTGGAAAGCGGTTTGGAAAGAGATTACAAAAGGCATTGAACTTTTGCAACTTTCTCTTTTACGCAACTGATAGCAATCTAAACCATCCAGGATTTACCTCTAAATTCTAGCGGCAGTATGCAGGAATTGCCAGAGGACAGAGAGACTGGGAGGAAGGTGACTGGTCAATAAATTCTCAAGACAGTCTTGAAAAGAGCTCTAAACGGCCAATGCTTGGCATCTCTGGGCCACAACTCAGCCATTTCGGTCATGCTCATAGATACCCTATCTCATGGGGTTCTTTAACTCAGGTCTCCGGAAAACGACAAGAAGAAATAAACATAATTTTTAAAACTCTCCTAAATACAAACTATACAACATAATGCGCGGCTTTCTCAAACAGAAATGTGAGTTTATACCCAGCGAATTCTTTTATGAATTCCTGTTCTTCCGCAACAGGGAATAGTTTATCTGCTTCTGCTGACCTTCTTACCAATTTTTATTGCCTCTTGCTGAGTATCACACTGGCCCCATTAAGCTCTCGTGTTTGTGATATATTTGATGTTCAATGACGCAAGTGCTCACCCCCTTTCACTACGAACCAGAAAAGTTCGTTTTTGCAGCTGCAGCTTCCTGCTGCTCATGGTGATGAGCCAGACTGCCTAGGTGGTACGTGTTGTTGTTGCTGAACTCAGCATCTACCCTGGAGATGTCCCACTTTTCTCAGGCCTCCTGGCCTAAGCCCCACTCCCGGCCCATGGCCCTGGGTCTATGTCAGCTGACTGTCCAGAAGGCTCCCTGACAGAGCTCCCTGGTCAATAGTGGTCCATCAGACGGTCACGTAACTGCCACCTCTGTGCCTCGGCCACACATTGCTGTGACGCTTTCCAGGCATAGGCGTGTATCCTCACGGGTGGCTCTGTGGTTTAAAAAGGGAGGGGTGAGTGTGACAGTGCCTGCAGAATCTCATACCATCCCTCTACCTCTCTCCCCCTCTCCTTCTCTCTCTCTTATTTTTTTTCCGGTTTTCCTTTTCCTTCTGGATTTGGCATCGGAACCAAGCATTTATTAGCAAAGGCTGCATTGCCCAGCTCCCTGAACTCTTGTACCACCAGCAGGTGGGGACAGCAGCAGCAGCAGGAGAGCACAGGAGGTGAGGGAGAGGTGGAAAACTCCACTGCCGCTTCTTTCTCACTCCCCCTCAGCCTCACCTCGGAGCCAAGTAGGCAAGTCTGCTCCCTTCCTCCCGTGCACGCTAACCCACTCTGCCGCACCGAAACGCGGTGGTTCAAAGTGTGGACCCTAGAGTCTGACCACTTGATCCAAATCTTGCTTTGTCACCTGCCAGCAACGTGACCTCAGGAGGCTTGCCAGATTTAGCCAAAACAAACAAATGTCAACAGGAGACTCATTTGAATTTGTCCGATATACAATGAATACTTTCTAGTATAAGTACATCCCACGAAATGTTTATACTAAACCATTATGTTATTTATCAAATTTAACTAGCTGTTCTGCAGTTTATCTGGTAACCCTAGACCTCAGGCTAGCTACCTAACTTCTCTGTGTCCAAATTTCCTTTTCTAGAACTTGAGAATACCGGGGCTGCCTACCAGCAAGCATTCTTTATCTTGAGGATTAAATGAGATAATACATATATAATGTTAGGAATCTGCCTGCTGGCACACATATGGTATGGTGGAGTGCATGGCCTTGGGAATCATATAGACCAGGTTCAGCATGACCCTGGGCAAGTTAAACTTCTCTCTGCCTCAGTCTCATCGTCTACAGTATCTTACCTTATGTTGTTGAGAGGAGTAAAAAAAACTATACAGGGGAATCATTTAGCACAATGCCTGGCTCATAGTAAATGTAACCAATAGTATGCTAGGTAATATATAGTCTAAGAACGCCATCCTCACTCCCTCCATGAGCCATCTTGTTTTTTTTCCACTTAAGCGTTACTCTAGACCCGGGACTTGAACTCATGACCCCGAGATCAAGAGTCAAACGCTCTACCAACTGAGCCAGTCAGTCGCCCCTCTATGAGCTACTTTTGCTACGCCGCTTCTCCGTCTTATTCCAGAGGCACTGATTTCACAGCCTCTGAATTTCTGCAGTCCTTGATGATTTTACCACAAACTGGACCCTTGACTGCATTTTCCCATGTACTGCTTGCTAACTGTCCCATTTATGGATGCCTTATTTCGTCAGTCAGATCCTAGAGGCCTCTTCTCCCAGCCTCTCCCTTTCATGCTGGGCCCCATTTTCAGTACCTATCTTTTGACTGATTAACTTTTTAGTGCTGTCGTCATGGACGCGAGGACCAAAAGAGTCAAACCCGTGTATCTAAATGATCTACTCCCCGAGACTGACAGTGCAGATTCTCTCCTGCACGTGGAACCCTGGAGAAACAATACAAAGTGTCAGGGTTACCACTGTCAGAAGGTTGGTCAAGCAAACCATCAAGGTGGTTGCATTCTCCGTCTTTGGGACAGGTAGGCTCCTTCCCTCAAGTCCTACTGGTGGGGCTTGAGACATGAAGATGTTCAGCACACGGGTACTGAACAGACCAAAGATAATGTGTTCGAAACAGCCTTAGACCTTAAGAAGGGACAAAACCAGGAGTTTTCAGTACATCCTGAACAGGGTAATGATAGCACCTGGAGAGTTTTAAATAAAACTACCAAGATTCTGGGGCACCTGGGTGGTTGTCGGTTAAACGTCCAACTCTTGGTTTCAGCTCAGGTCATGATCTCAAGGTTTTATGAGTTCGAGTCCCACGTGGGGCTCGGTGCTGACAGTGTGGAGCCTGCTTCGGATTTTTTCTCTCCCTCTCTCTCTGCCCCATCCCTGCTCATGCACACACACTCTCTCCCTCTCTAAATAGATAAACATTAAAAAAATAAAATAAAAACTCCCAAGATTCTGGCTTATTTGGTCTGGGTTGGGGAGCCTGGCTGTCTGGAGTTTTAAAAGTTCCCCAGGCGATTCAAATGGACAGCCGTGGCTGAGAAACTCTGCTTACACAGCTTTACATTTTTTTTTAATGTTTATTTATTTTTGAGAGACAGAGAGAGACAGCATGAGTGGGAGAGGGCAGAGAGAGACAAAGGAAGACCCAGAATATGAAGCAGGCTCCAGGCTCTGAGCTGTCAGCACAGAGCCCGATGCGGGGCTCGAACTCACAAGCCATGAGATCATGACCTGAGCCAAAGTCGGACACTCAACCGACCGAGTCACCCAGGCGCCCCTGCTTGCACAGCCTTAAATGAAAACTGACGGCTTGCCTGACACATGATGTCTGCTAAGTACAGAATACTAAATTGGCAACAGGTGGAGACCTAAATACCATTCTTTGCTTCTGGACAGTAGATAAAACAACTCTAAAATGACTTGATGTTCTTCCAAATTACTGTGTAATTAACTATCACTGAACAAACTTCTTGTAAGGCTTTGCCAATGGCATATTCCTATATCCTGTTCAGCAAGCAAACGAAGAGCCAATTTTCCAGCTCAGGGTAAACTCTGGTTTGTGGGAACCGATCACTAAAATCACCTGGTGGCCCACGAAGGCAGGAGCAGGGATCACAAAGCTGCAAACTGTTAGAGCTGGATGGGATGCCGGAGCAGAGCTCCCTGCACTGGACTGTGCACACAAATCACCTGGGGTCTTGTTAATGCCCACGTACTGATTCAGTGGGTCTGGGGAGGGGCCTGGGAGTCTGCATTCCAATAAGCTCCCAGCTGGTCCCAGGACCACGTTTTGATAGCAAGGCCTTGGAATAAATGTGCCTTACAGAACTTTTAAAAATGTCCCTTGCCTGGGGCACCTGGGTGGCTCAGTCGGTTAAGTGTCCAACTTCGGCTCAGGTCATGATCTCATGGCTCGTGAGTTTGAGCCGCGAGTCTGGCTCTGTGCTGACAGCTCAGAGCCTGGAGCCCACTCAGCGTTCCGTGTCTCCCTCTCTCCCTGCCCCTTCCCTGCTCACGCTGTCTCTTTGTCTCTCTTTTTCTTTCAAAAATAAATAAACGTTAAAAAAAAAAATTTCATGTGCCTAAGCCCCCACCCCAGACCTAGTGAATCAGGATCTCTAGGGGTAGGGCCTGAGCATCGGCGTTTCTTCGAAGTTCCCCAACTGATTCTAATGGCAGCCAAGACTGAGAACCACCCATCTGTCAGCTGAGGAAACTGACGCCCATAGACGTGAAGTAGGAAAAGAGCTAGCTGAGGGTCCTACACTTTGAACCTAGCACCCAGGATTCTGGCTACAAAAACTTTCTTCCTCTTCCTCTTCCATTGAGCCAGGAAGTAGATTGGTGGTTGCCAGGGCCGGAGAGAGGACGGAAATGGGGAGTGACTGCTCATGGACACAGGGTTTTTTCGGGGGTGATGACAGTGGTGCTGATGGTTGTACAACTCTGTAAGTGTACCAAATGCCACTGGGTGGTGCACTCGAAATGGGTGAACTTTATGGCATGTGAATTATATCTCAATAAAACCACAGAACACATTTTTTGAAACTTCTGCTTCTCCTCACTATTGTTTTCCTTTATCTGATTCAAGAAATTCTAAAAACAGCAGGGGCTGGGGGTGGAGAAGGGGGGGGCGGGGCAGGGTGTATCTAAAGAGACTAACACCTGCTTGGATGCGGGCTAATTCAGGGGTGTTTCTAGCTGAGCTGCTTCCTCCCCGTGTGGCATTAACTGCCATAACTTTAAGGCATCCTGGGGTCTTCATTCTGTACGGGCGTTCAGTTGCAGGGTGGAATATGGGGTTGAGTCATCAAAGTTTCAGTCTCTGTCAGGTCACAGTCATCTCAAAAGCAGACCTCTGACACTTAGGGAAAGAAGACTTCTCCTATGCAGATGAGGGCTGCCATAAAATAGTTTCCTTGCGATGGCTTTTCACTTCAGAGACCAGGAACTAGGAAGTGGAACTTTTTTCCATAGAACTCATCACCATCGTATTAACATTTATCGTCCAAGCATATTTGTATTTCAGAAGATTAAGTAGATCCCAACAATAAACAGGTTTAGGGTGATAAACCCTCAGCAATTGGTAAGCAAAGTGTTTAAAAGGATATGTCCACCAACTTAACAATAAAATAAGGGAAAGGGATTCTGAAATTCTTAATCCTCTTCATAGCAGAGAGTGGAAAAGTTAGGGATAAATGTCTTCACGGGATTTCGTAGTGTCTCCTTCTTCAATTTTACCCCAGAGGGGTTTCAAATGACTCTGGGCAACTAAGATTCCAGAACATTCCATGCCCGGAAAGACATTCTATTCTACCAGTTAATTCCTAAAGTTCAACTCCAGCCAGTCGGGGAGCTGTTCCTCCAGTCACTGGACTCAGGCTAATTGTTAATCCACACACAATTTCAAGGCCATTAACCAACAGAGGATTTCTTTATACACACTCTTTAAAACCTTTCTCCTAGGAACAGGAGGGTGAAAGGAGAAAGCTGTAATCATTCTTTCACTGCTTCAGTGAAAATGGGAAGTCTTAATAGATCGATGTGAAGGCAGGTATTCAAGGCCATTTATTTTTTGGGAAAGGATCAAAATCCCTTTCAGTTTACAGGGTGAATTTCCCATCTACTGAGGTTGGTTAAGAAATCTGTGAGATAAGCCATTTTTGTTCTGTGGCATCTTTTAACTTATATTTAAGGGAAGATAAAAGACACATGGAAAGGGTTGGGTTTTTTTCCCCCTTTCTTTCTGGGAGAAACTAGAATAGGACCTTGTTACTCGAAGCAGTATCGGGGGACTAGCAGCCTTGCACTACGAGGGAGCTTGTTAAAAATACAGGATCTCAGGCCCTTCCCAGGACTACTACATCAGAACCTGTGCTTTAACCAGATCCCAGGTGATTCATATCATATTAGTCTGAGAAGCACTAGTCCAGGTCAGGTGTTGTTGAACTTGGCTGCACATTCTAATCACTTGGACAGTTCTTAAAAGTCCCAGTTTCTACGGGCGCCTGGGTGGCTCAGTCGGTTAAGTGGCCGACTTCGGCTCAGATCATGATCTCACGGTCCGTGGGTTCGAGCCCCGTGTCGTGCTCTGTGCTGAAAGCTCAGAGCCTGGAGCCTGTTTCAGATTCTGTGTCTCCCTCTCTCTGACCCTCCCCTGTTCATGCTCTGTCTCTGTCTCAAAAATAAATAAATGTTAAAAAATAAAAAATTTTAAAAAAAGTCCCAGTTTCTAGACCAATTAATCAGAATCAGACCAAGCATCAGTACCATCAGTATTTTTTAAGTTTCTCAAATGATTCCAATGTGCAGCCAATATAGAAACTAATGGTCTAGGTCAGTGCCACAAACTTTTACTGTAAAGAATCAGAGAGTAGATGGTTGAGGCTTCATAGGCCATACTGTCTTTTTTTTTTTAATGTTTATTTTTGAGAGAGGAGAGACAAAGCGTGAGTGGGGGAGAGGCAGAGAAAGAGGGAGACACAGAATCCAAGGCAGGCTCCAGGCTCTGAGCTGTTAGCACAGAGCCTGATGCGGGGCTCGAACTCACGAACTATGAGATCATGACCTGAGCCAGAGTCGAATGCTCAACCGACTTGAGCCGCCCAGGCGCCCCTTTAGGCCATACTATCTTAATCACAACTTCTCTGCCATTGTAGCAGGAGACTATCCAAAGCCAATATATGAATGAATGAGTGTGGTCATATTCCCATAAAACTGACCCTGGACACTGTAACCTGAATTTCACATAATTTCATGTGTCATGCATAAAAATACGTTTTTATTGGGGCGCCTGGGTGGCTCAGTCGGTTCAGCATCCGACTTCAGCTCAGGTCACGATCTCGTGGTTCACGAGTTCGAGCCCCGCGTCAGGCTCTGGGCTGACAGCTCAGAGCCTGGAGCCTGCTTTGGATTCTGTGTCTCCCTCTATCTCTGCCCCTCCCTCCCCTGCTCATGCTCTGTCTCTCTCTCTCTCTCTCTCTCTCTCTGTCAAAAATAAATAAAACATTTTAAAAAAATACGTTTTTATTGTTTCCACCATTTAAGCACATAAAAACCATTCTTAGCTTGAAGGTCATACAAAAACAGGTGACAGGATGAGATTTTGCCCTCCAGCTTTCGTTTGCCTATACTTAACTAGGTCACTTTCTTACCAAATGGGAGGAGGGGAGCCCTGACGACCTTCACTTTAATTTAGGCTGATGCATAAGACTGAATGCTAGTCACCAAATACCAACTAGCATTCTAATTCAGAGAGCTTGATTAGAATGTTCTGTCTGCAGAGACGCTGTTTGCTGTTCGCCATTCCTGCTCCTGGGACGACCCGAGGGAGTAAAGAAAACCTAAATAGGAGTCCTCCCACTCGACTGCTACCTCTCACTTACTTTTGAAGACTTTGGTTCACACTAGTCCGTATCAATCCAGGCTCACTGCCTGCAGGACGTTTCGTTGTTTGCTTGGAGGGGTTTCAAAGCAACTAAGGAAGGCTCAACTCTTGCCCTTGAAGGCCTTGAAAGGTAATGAGTGACAAGACAAAAGATACTGTAGGAAGCTGGACATATATTAAAATCAATCGTGCTTGTTTCTTCTGGCTGGCATTTTCATTCTAAATAGGGAAATGGTTACATGAACATCTGTATCATGGTCCTCTACCAGATTAGCAACGTGCTTTAATTGGAACATTCGTGCCTGTTTTCTAAAGAAGTGATTCACAGAGTTACACGGCAGTCAGGGGCAACAAGGGTCGTTTAATTTTCTCCTTTGATTCAGCCTTGGGGCTGTGGTTTTGTGTGTGTGCACTTACGCTTTAGTAATGATTCTAAGCTGATGTGTACCCTTTAGCATTTCCTTTTCCTTTAAGATTTAGATTTGCCGTACAAGGTTCGCACTCCCAGCCAGTTCCCATCTACCCAGAGCCCCAGCATTGGGGCCCTACCATCACCTGGCCCCAGCTGCATTGTGTAGGCTGCCTCAACAGACTCTAACTTTCCTTTTAACCCTTTTTTGATGACTTCCAGAAGGAAGCCTCAGCCATTAGTTGCCTTTAAGGCTCCTAACACTTGCTATTTTTAATTTTTAAATGATTATTTTTAGTAGTCTCTACCTTTAACGTGGGGCTAGAACTCATGACCCCAGAGATCCAAGATCCACATGCTCTACAGACTGAGCCGGCCAGGCACCCGCCACTTTTTTTTTTTTTTTTAAACATAAAACAGTCTTAGGGCTCAAGGCCTGCAGTTAGTCATGCTATCTAGCTGGAATTCAATGACGTTATTTTATCTTTATTGTACTACTTGTCTTTACAGTTAGCAGTAACTGAACTACCCATTTAGAGCAGTGAAACACAGTTTTCAAAATGAATTGATATAATCATGGTACAGATGTATGCAAGTTTATAAAAGTAAGCTGATTTAAATTAAAAAAATTACGTCCTTGGCAAAAAAATAATTATGCGACCAGACAGAGGTATGAGCTAACACTAAAGTGGTAATCATGTGGCAAACATAAAGGTATCAGATCAACGACGAAACTCACACACTATTATATGTTGATTATATCTCAATCAAAATTTAAAAAAGTAAAATATCTCAATCAAAATTAAAAAAAGTAAAAACATCATGTAAATACTCTGTATCTATATGTATAGCAAGTACATACATTATCACAAATCATGGTATAATAGGAGAATAACTGAAGTATGGGGGAGCCGAGCCTCAGCAAGAAGGAACAGGCAGCCACTGCAGCCCAAGGTCAAAGAGCTTAAAGAACCATAGCAGCCTTTCAAAGAAGGTAATGGGCAGAAGAAGGTGAAGAAGGGGGCCCAGAAGGGTGGGTGGGCTGGGCAGAGACATCAGTTCTCATTGTCTTCAATCCAATCAGAAGGCCACTGAAATTTAACTCTTTCACTGCCCACAAAAAAAGTAGTAAGCTTTTAGAAGCCTCTTCTGGTAGTTGCATTAAGACAGAGAGAGAAAAAAAAAATAAAGTAGCAAAGAAAAATATTTTTTAGTTTCTTTTCAAATCAACAAGAAGAGCAAGGCAATATATGCTCAAGGAATAAAATATCCGTTTAAATGTGGAATTAGAAATAAACCTTGTAAAGTATTTTAATAATCAATAAAAATATATCAAGACGAATAGATATTATATTAAATAAGTAGCATTTGTCAGTGTACAAACAGCTTTTCTTTTTTTAAAAAAAAATTTTTTTTTAACGTTTTATTTACTTTTGAGACAGAGAGAGACAGAGCATGAACGGGGGAGGGGCAGAGAGAGAGGGAGACACAGAATCCGAAACAGGCTCCAGGCTCCGAGCCGTCAGCCCAGAGCCCGACGCGGGGCTCGAACTCACGGACCGCGAGATCGTGACCTGAGCCGAAGTCGGCCGCTTAACCGACTGAGCCACCCAGGCGCCCCCAAACAGCTTTTCGAATACATTCTGGAAATTTACTTTTATAATTGTGAGGTAGGAATAATTGCTGGTGGTTTTCTTTTTCTTCTCTGTATTACGTAGTAAGCAATTTGTGACTCACAGAGAGCACATTGATCTCCAGATATCACATAACTGAAGCCTGCGTTCACGTGTTCCGGTTGCAAATTCTACCTTCTTTCTGCTCTGCATGGAATAAAACATCCACTACTAAACCCTAAAGGTAAAGTTTTAGAAGATTCTTTGAGAAGAAGAAGGGACATGTTTTTATCACTTTAACAATCCATCAGCAAATACATACATATGTGTGTGTGTGTGTATGTGTATATATATACGTATGTATATATTTTTTAAATTTATTTTTAGAGAGAGAAAGAGAGTGTGTATGTGCCAAGGGGAGGAGGTGCAGAGAGAGAATCTCAAGCATACTGTATGCTGTCAGCACAGAGCTGGAAGTGGGGCTCGAACCCCCAAATTGTGAGATCTTGACTTGAGCCTAAGTCGAGTCAGACACTTAACTGACTGAGCCACCCAGGTGCCCTTCCATCAATATTTCTTGAGGGTTTACCAATTGCTTACCGTGTTCCAATTGCTAGGAGGAATGCATACGAAGGAGTGTGATGCAGTTTCACAAATACAAGAAAAGTTAAAAAGTGATAAAGACAGCAATTCCCGGGCCACCGCAAATGGCCTTCAGGCTCTGTGTCCTACTTCAGACAGTGCAGCTTGAGGCCACCAAGCTTGATCAAGCTTGTAGCCCGGTGCAGGGAGGGAAAAGGATGTTCTCGGTTGTCTGCTAGGAATTGTGAAGGTTTTTAGAAACCAATCTAGGAGCTCCTGGGTGGCTCAGTCAGTTAAGCAGCCGACTTTGGCTCAGGTCAAGGTCTCACGGTTTGTGAGTTTGAGCCCTGTGTTGGGCTCTGTGCTGACAGCGCAGAGCCTGGAGCCTGCTTCAGATTCTGTGTCTCCCTCTCTCTCTGCCCCTCCCTTCTTGTGCCTTCTCTCCCTCTCAAAAATAAATAAACATTAAAAAACGTTAGAAAGCAATCAAGCAATTCTATTAAAATTTAAAATACATAGATCCTTGCAGCATGCTTTTAAGGTCTTGGTAATCTTCTATTTCTTGATCCAGGTGTTGGTTATACAGGGATATTCAGTTTGTAAAATTTCAGCAAGGTGTACAACTTATATATGTTATATATTTTTTTTAACGTTTTTATTTATTTTTGAGACAGAGCATGAACGGGGGAGGGGCAGAGAGAGAGGGAGACACAGAATCGGAAGCAGGCTCCAGGCTCTGAGCCGTCAGCCCAGAGCCTGACGCGGGGCTCGAACTCACGGACCGCGAGATCGTGACCTGAGCTGAAGTCGGCCGCTTAACCAACTGAGCCACCCAGGCGCCCCAATATATGTTATATTTTAATGTGTTGATTCTGTATGTATATTTTAATAAGCAAAACAATAAAAATATACCCTCTGATCCAGTAATCCTTTTCCAAGCAAGATATTCCATAGAACCAGAATGTTTATTAAAACATTCATAGTGGCAAAATTTGGAAACATCACGGAAGCCCATTAATGTAGTGTTTGTGGTACATCTGTGTGAAGAATAGTATTCACCTATTAAAAAGAATTACGTTTAAAAAAATGAATTATATTGACTTGGAAAGATTTCCATATTTGTTGTTGAATGAGATCTAGAGAGGTGGATATAATTTCATTTTAAAAATAACACGAGGGGTGCCTGGCTGGCTCAATCAGAAGAACGCATGACTCTTGATCTCAGGGTCGTGAGTTTGAGCCCCACAGGGGGTGTAGAGACTACTTAAATACACTTTTTAAAAAGCTTAAAATAAAATATAACATAATTCCCCAGTACAAAGATGTGAAGTGTCTACATCAGATGTTACGGCATGGAGAAATGAATGATGAATGCCCACAAAGCTGGTAACATCGGTTTGTGGGGAAATAGGGCGGGATACACTTGATTCTTATACCCATTAGGAAGCAAGAACCACCTGGAATTTTTTTGAAAATAGACCTCATTTTTTTTTTTTAATTTTTTTTTTCAACGTTTTTTATTTATTTTTGGGACAGAGAGAGACAGAGCATGAACGGGGGAGGGGCAGAGAGAGAGGGAGACACAGAATCGGAAACAGGCTCCAAGCTCCGAGCCATCAGCCCAGAGCCTGACGCGGGGCTCGAACTCACGGACCGCGAGATCGTGACCTGGCTGAAGTCGGACGCTTAACCGACTGCGCCACCCAGGCGCCCCTAGACCTCATTTTTAACAACACTTTTACATTACAGAAAAATCTTTAAAGCACAGAAAAATTGAGCAGCTGGAACAGATTTCTCATATACCTCAGCCTTACACGTAACAAGTTACGTTAGTATGGGACATGTGTTACAATTAACCAATATTAAAACATTATTAACTGAAGACTATAGCTTTATTCAGATTTCCTTAGTTTTACCCAAGACCCTGTGTCTGTCCTAGGATCCCATCCAGGATACCCTCAGTATGGTAGTTTTTAAAGCAGGCTTCACACCCAGCATGGAGTCCAAGGTGGGGCTTGATCTCACAACACTGAGATCAAGACCTAAGCTGAGATCAAGAGTCAGATGCTTAACCAACTGAGCCACCCAGGTGCCCCCACAGTGCATTTAGTTGTCACGTCTCCTTGGGCTCCTCTGTGACAGTTTCTCAGGGTTTCCTTGTTGTTTACTGAAGTGTAGTTGACACACAACATTACATTAGTTTCAAGCGTACAACACAGTGATTCATCAACTCTGTACGTGAAGCTGGGCTCACCACAAATATAGCTGTCATCTATGCTTCCCTTATTCTTGATGACCTTGATACTTCTGAAGAGTATTATCAAGCACATCGTAGGCAGGGAGATGTGAAGCTAAAGACGTGTAGTGGGGGTGGGCATTAACTCAGGACAAATTCTGTTAACTGGATGGGTCTCATCAACCAGTGAGAAGGACAAGGGCAGAAAAGAACCAGCAACCTGGGGCAGGGGGTTGGGGGATACATGCAGGTCTTCCTTCACAAAAGAGAAATCGGACACAGAGATTTTGTATGAGGCAGTGTGGTGGTTTCGAGTGTGAATGCAAAGCCAGCCTGCCAGGCTCCAATCTCAGCTCTCCGCCTCCCATCATGTGATCTTGACTAAGGTTCTTAACCTCTCTGGGCCAAAGTGTCTTCAGCTCCCCACCCTTTATTTTCTACTTCAGCCTCTGACTTGCTTCCTGTTTCCTTCCGTACAGATGAAAACAGGCAAATTAATTTGTCTGATTACTTGCTTTTTTGTCTGTCTCCCCAGTAGAATGTATACACAAGGTAAAACCCTGACTGTCGTGTTCACTATTGCGTCCCCAGTACAACCACAATGTCTAACACATACCAGATATTTAATAAACATTCGCTGAATGGATGTTTGGATGGCTGCATAGATGATATAAAGATGGATGGGTGGATAAATGCATGGGTGAAGAAAGATAAAAAAATAAAGTTTCTGAGTCTGCAGAACTGAGGGCCTGCGAGGTGTGGTCACCCCACCAGGTCACATCTACCCACTAAAACCTATTCCTGAAAAGCCTCTACGCATCTTTGCTAGGATGTCCTTCCAAACTCATTCATTTGTAAAATGTCCCATCTTTAAAAAATATTTATTCATTTTTTGAGAGACAAAGAGAGACAGAGTATGAGCAGGGGAGGGGCAGAGAGAGAGAGGGAGACATAGAATCCGAAGCAGGCTCCAGGCTCTGAGCGGTCAGCCCCGACATGGGGCTTGAACTCCTGAACTGTGAGATCATGACCTGGGCCGAAGTCAGTCAACTGACTGAGCCACCCAGGCGCCCCCAAAAATGTCCCATTTTTTTAATACTCCTTGCTGATATATTAGCATACAAACCTAAGAATATTTCTTAAACACGGGATGGATATTATCTATTATTTGAAAGAGTGCTCTGTCTTCTCTTCTCTCTCAGATATAAAATACAGCGAGGCTGGTCCTATAGCCACAGAAAATAAATTCCACACAAGAAAGGCACTTTTCTCCACATTGTAAAGTCACACTTGGGTTTGAGTAAAGTATGTACATAATTAGATTCATTCCTGCTCCTAGAGTTCTTAGGGTAACCCACTGACTGCTATCTGTATCTCATATTTGAGAAAATCAAATCTTCTGTGGTCACACATGGTTTTCTCTCCCATGTCTTGTGATCACATTCCATGGGGCCAATGGAAGAGGATTAATCCAAACCATGAGGTAGTCTTGGAGACATTGCCGGCCCCTAATATTGCCCCAAGTGCCAGGCCCTGGTGTAACCTTTTTATTTTTTTAGGAAAATTCACATTTGTGACAGACAAGATGGAAAGCAGGACTACAGGAGCCAGAGGGTGGACATGTGATCCCAAGTAGCCAATCAGATGCCACATCAGGACGTGGCCTCTCTAAGGACACAGCAGTCCAGTGCAGGCACACTATTCAATATGGTAGCTGCAGGGTTGGAAGCCACTGGAAGATGAAAACAGGTTGTGGCATCTACAGTTGTAACTCCACAACTCGGATTGTTTTTCCTGTGGTGACCTGACATGTTTTTCCTGCTGCTCAGCTCTCGTGGCTATTTTCTGAGCCCCGTTCTCCACCTTCCCATTGATTTTGTGAACACACTACCCTTCTAGTACCTTCCGGTAAACAAGTTATCAAGAGCCTGTTTCTGTGTAGACACTGTGATGGGCTCTCCAAAATCCCTTTTAAGTCTGAAGGATTTATTTTCTCAGCTGTTGAGTGGGCTGCTGGCAGGAGGCCCTCAGCTGTCAGCTTGCTTCAGGACGGCCTCAGCTGAAGAGCCTCATTACCTAAGGTCACGCCTGCTTTACTGAACCAGTGTGAATCCAGGGACTGGTCAAAATAGAGGGAAAGACCTGGCCCCTTACCCCAATTCAAGTGGGATTGCCAGATAAAATACACAATGTTCAGATAATTTTAGATAAATAGTGATACACTCTTTTAGTATAGATATATTAAAAGTACTGTGTGAAAATACTTACGTTAAAAAGTTATCCATTATTGGAGCACCTGGCTGGGTCAGTCGGTAGAGTAGGTGTCTCTTGATTCAGGGTTGTAAGTTCAAGCCTCACATTGGGTGTAGCGGTTACTTTAAAATCTTTAAAAAAAAAAAAAAAAGTACCCATTATTTATCTGAGATTTAAATTTAACTGGCCATCCTGTATTGTTATCCGGTCAATCTGGCAACACTAAACTGAAGTCAATTCCGAAGGTCCATCCCAGCCACAGAACCTTCCATGGTATTGACTGAGGCCTCTACCCAGAATGCATTTCAGCACATCTCCTGCCTCTGCCCACACCTGCTTCTGTCTCTTCTTTTCCCTTCCTTAGGTGGTGATCCCAAGACCACTCCCTGGGGTAGCTGCTGCAAGGTGACCTCTGTCACAGAGTCCGCTCCCCAGGCAACCCAACCTGTGACATGTTGTAATAGGGTGGCCAACTGTCCTGGTCTGCCCAGGATGGAGAGGGTCCTCAGATGAATTAATCATCCTATCTTGCAACCAGGAATTCTAACAGAACTCTTGTGACTTGGGTGACCAGAAAGCATCCTTGCACCTTGTCCTTTTAGGTGCCTAATCCACAGCATGTGGGCCTGGGCTTTTGCTTTATCTGATCTCTGTGCTCCCCTGTCCTGCCAGGACCAAATCTTTGTACTGAATCCAAGCCTGTTCTACGGAGGCCCTGAAACCCTGCCTTCTCTCACATGAGATTAGATTCTGTGTTGCCTGGAACCCTGACGCTGTGACTTCCTGACGTGGGCAACTGTCTGGAGGTTAGACTCTCCCTGTTCCCCTGCCCACCTCTATTACCTGCCTCCAACTATACTTGAGATATCCATTTATTAATACCTCAGATGCCTCTCCAGGGTCAGTCTCTCTCTTTCCAGAACTTTTTCTTAATAGCCCACGTTTCTGAAGCCCTATGCCTAAGCATCTCTCTCTTATGGTTATAAACCTAAAAGCAGGGGGAAAAAGCATGTAATTTCCAATAATATTAATTGAACATTCTTTATGCCACATACTGTACCGGGAGCTTCATTCATTCGTTCATTCATTTAAAAAATGTATTGATTGCCAACTATGTGGCAGGTGCTATGCCAATAGAATCTGTGATATGAGAGTGAACAGGAGATAAGGTATCTGCTCTGGGGGGGACTTCCTTTTTTATGCAGGATGCAGTCAATCAGCAAGTGTAGCCTGTACTATCCTATCCTAGCCTTCCTCCTTGGGATCCCTTCCACTATTTCTGTGTGCCTCTGCTCTGGCTCCTGTGTGTGTCTGCCCTGACGGCCACACCTGCTCTTGGGCAGCTGCAGGGAGTTGGAAGTGTTTGGGTGTTGACCCCGCCCCCAGTAACCCTTGGCCAATGACTGACTGGTGAAGGAATGGGAAAATGCGGCACATCTGCTTCAAGTTGAGATAAATTTAGGCAGGATTTATGCTGTTGAGCTGCCTTATGGAATCAGGTTGAGGCTGGGGCTTTACCCGAAATCCCACCCTTCTCTGTCCTCTTCCCCCTTCCTACTCTGCTACCGCCACTCCCTTAGCCATCTCCCCTGGAAATCATTCCTTGATATGTCACTTGTACTTGAATGCTCTTCTCAAGATCTATGCCTAGAGACCTAAAACAGCAAGCAAGTAAATAAGTAATGATAAACTGTGATCAGTCTATGAGGAAAGGAATATGGTGATAGAGGAAAATAGAGGGACCTACTGTAGACGAGGAGGACAGACGAGACAACCCAAGGAGGCGACATTTCAGCCAAGAAGGAACCAGATATATGAAAAGTCAGGGGAAGAGTATTTCAAGAGGAGGGAATGCGAAGGACAAGTTCTCAAGGGAATGTGAAGGACAAGTTCTCAAGGCATGGAAGCGCTCTGCATTTGGCATGTTCTAGGCATTGTCTGAAGGCTAGTGGAGATTGGTGGCAAGTAGTCATGAGGACGGGGCACAGGAAGGCAGATGCCAACTCCTATGGGACCTTGAGGCCCAGGATAAGGCCTTTGGAGTTTATGATCAGTGAGATGGAATACCACTAGAGAGCTTTCAGCCGGGGAGAGATACATCTGATTAACATTTTAAGATGGTTGCTTTGGGGGCGCCTGGATGACTCAAGTCAGTTAAGCATCCGACTCTTGATTTCGACTCAGGTCACGAGCACATGGTTATGATATCCAGATATACACTGGGTGTGGAGCCTGCTTGAGATTCTCCCTCTCCCTCTGTCTCTCTCTTTCTCTCTCTCAAAAAACAAAAAACAAAGCAAACAAAAGTGATTGCTCTGGCTACTTTGTGGCGGTGACGAGTGGCAAAAAAGCAGTTGGGACACTATGGAGATGGTCTGGTAGTCAAATAAGACTGGGACTAAGGAAGGAGAGGCGGAGAGAGAAAAGGTAGATTTTGGAGGCAGAACTGACAGCACCGGCTGATGGGTGTTCCAAAGAGGGATTAGTTAAGGACGACTCTCAGGTTTCTGATTTTAGCAATTGGGTGAATGTTGATGTCTTTCACCAAGACAGGGATCACAGGGAAAGAGGCAAGCCTGGGAGCAGAGGAGCCCACACATAATTTAATTCTTGTAAAAGCCCCTTAACCAAGGTGGAAGCCGGCAGGGAGAAGTGTCTGGCCGCCGCCGTCTGCAGCTAGGGCACAGCAGAGGAGAAGTGAAACCCTGATCTGAATACTGACCCCGGCAACCTTGGGATGTTACAGCTGTTACAGCAGGCCACCAGCTTCCTATTTGCATAAGAGGCCCTCTGTCCCCAGAGAGAAAGACTAAGGAGGACTCACGACAGAAAATATGAGGGAGATGAAGCCACCCTAACCCTGACACCTCAGACTGATCAGGGAGCTCACCTTGGAAGTGTTCTTAACTCCTGCCTCTCAAAGGTTGGGACCGAAAAGTGATGCCTCCTTGCAGCTTTAGGGGAAGCTGTGGAGCAGTGGGTGCTGCAGGCTGGCATGGCCCGGATTCCCTAGCCCCTTCCCCAACCATCGGCCTTCGCTTACCAGGCCCATCTCCACCCACACAGCCCTGACTCCAGCCAGGAGCAACTACCTGCTGTTTCCTGTGCACAGCAAGTTCTTTCATGCTTTTGTCAAAGGCAAGCTGTTCTCTGCTGGGGCACAGGGAGCAGGGCTCCTTCCCAGCCCTTTACCTTGTGGCAACACCTCCTTCCCCTTCAGGATTTAGCTCTAAAATTAGCTTCTTTGTGAAGTCTTCCCCACTTCCCCAGGCAGCGTTAGTCACCTCTCTGTATTCCCACAATGTTCTGTCCAGGCATGTGTTCTGGATTTAACTATTCCCGTCTTGCAGGTGGGGGAAATCTGAGCCTATATAACAACTGAAGGTGGGGGGAGGGGGCGGGGGGAGGGGAGGAGGTGTGGGGCTGGAGGTGGGCACTAGACCATTCTGTATTACATAAGCTAGATGGGGCAAGAGAGTTTCTGGATGACACTTCCAGGCCTAGTTGGGCAAGAATGGAGGATCCAGGAATGATGGCAAGGAGGGTAAAATAAGGGAAGGCCGCTTTGAGAGGCCATAACGTGGGTTATTTTATTCTCCTAAAACCTTTTCCCCAGTGAGGTTTACAAATTGAAGGTATCCCTTGATGTGTCTTTTCTCTGGAGCTTCTAAAGGGACATTTTCCTGGCTTACTCAAGAAAATCCTAAGTGTGGCTTTTCACCAAAGTATCCTGAGTTTGTCCTGTGTGCAAAGGAAATTAAAGAAAACAAGAGCCTATTTTATATCTGTCACCGGGTTCCTACGAAAGTTTGCGTTAATAGCATCTCCCATTTATGCAGCACATTACAATTCACAAACTACCATATTGTTTCATTTTAATCTTTCATGCAAAATCAGGGTATTGTGCTGTAAATCCGTGCAGCCCATGAGGCAACTGAGGCTCCGAGAGGTCAGGTACCCTGAGAGGAGGTACAGAACCAGGATTAGAACCCAGGTGCCTAGTACTCATTTAAAGAATGACCAACAAATGCTCCCCGAGGAGAGGCCTTGCTTCCACTCCTCCAAAAGCCTGAGAAAATTCTAATTGCTTGACCTTCGGAACTCAGGAAGACCTTTCTGACTGTGGTTTGTGTCCTGGCCAAAAAAAGCATTATCACAGGGCCATGCAATTATAGGGGCAGTTTTCAGCATGCCCTAACCAAACCAGGAAAAGCTCAATCACAGGTTGATAAATAACTCTGTTTCCATAAAGGAGAGATGACTCCAGAGAAAATAAACATACAGCAAATTGCTCCTTGTAGTAGGAATGTTCCAGTGAGTGAGTATAATAAAAAGTATTTTGCAAAGAAGGAAGACAATGATGCTGTTAAAAAGAACCAAGAAGGAACACCAGGGAGCAAAAATTGGAATGGAACCATGGGCAGAAAGAAAAAGACGGAGAATGTGGTCCAAGAAAAAGGCCATGAAATGTCAAAGGTAGACACTTATTTAACAATCTGAAAGTAACAGTGAAAGAAATTTGAGGTCCTGTATTGAATCAATGTGTATTGAATCCCACAGGGTGATGGTGCCATGAGAGACATCAATGACCAGAGACGGAAAAGACTCTAATAGCTGTATTTATTGAGTTCTTGCTATGTGCCAGGTGCTGTTCTAGAGCTGTAAGGATATAGTCCCATTAATGTGCACAATGACCCTTTTACAGTTTTGCAAATTGTACAGATGAGAAGCTAAGGCAGAGACAATTCAGGGACCTTACTCTAGGTCACTTAGCTAGTTGGTGGTGAAGAGAGGCTGTGGACCCAAGGCTCTTAAGCTGATGCTCTTAAACCCTGTGCTCTGTCACCTCTGGTAGGTGGCCTACCTTGATAACACAAGGTTAGTATTCAGACTAACACTTAAATCCAATGAGCTACAAAGTGATCTTAGCAAAAGGAGGGGATTGGGGGAGGAGTCTCTGGGTAGAAAGTGATAGAAACACAACTTAAACTAGCTTAAGCTGAGAGGGAGACTTCTGGCAGTAGACTGAGGTGGCTCCCAGGATGAAGGAAGAATTTGACAGCTAAGCCTTGAGAGCTCAGGAAACAGGGAGTCTCTAAGATTTCGGCTCCCGGAATTAGGGATTTGAAAGGTCTCAGGACTCTCCTACCTCTCATCCTGTTTCTCTCCTTGAGTTGACTTCATTTTCTCCTGTTGTTGGAGGGTCCCTTCAAGGGTGGTGGTAGTGGTGGGTGGTCTTTGGCAGCTCTGTGCACCCTAACAAGAAACCCCACAAGCTGAGAGAAAAAAAAGCCCTCTTCTGTCCTGGCTTCTTTTCCTTTTTCCCTAAGGTAGAAAAAGTTCCCAGGGAAGAACTGTAATTGGTCCAGCTTGGGTCATGTGCTCACCCCTGAGCCAATCACTGTGGCCTTGGGGGCAGGGTTCTACGATTGACAACCCCGACTCACATGGGGGCTACATGGGGTTGTGACAGAGCTTTTCCCGGAAGACGGGAGCTGCTCTCCTGGAGAGTCAAAACAAAAACCGCATGAGAAACTGGACTACTGGCAAGAAGATTACAAACATCAGAAGAGATGCAAAAACAGCCAAGGTAAAACAGTTGACAGAAAGGATAAAATGCTCAATAAACTTTGGTAACAGTATATAATGAAAACAGGACTTAGGCATGATGAGAGGAAATTTATCTAACAAAGTAGAGGGTCTAAAAAGCAATTTAAGAGATGAATTAGGATGTCGGCTCTGAAACCTTTAAGTAGTTCTACTATTAAGGCAGATGCATTCTGGGAGGCTTGACTAATGCAGGGTCGTGCTCCTAGTTTGTGCCCACTAACTACTAATTCATTTTGATGACAGGTTTTATTAGAAATTATTGCTTGCAGCACTTACATATTTATAACATATTTTAGATGAATAATTTGCATATGTAAAGTTCTGCACAAATGCAACTAATAATAATTTATTATTGAATCATTGACCTTCTGTTTACTCTTTCATGCATGCATTTATTCATTCATGCATGCATGCATTTCTTCATCTGTTACTTATTAATCGAGTGGCTATAATATTTCAGGTACTCGGTTGGGCACACCTGTTTTTCTGCCTTCAAGACGCTTAGAGTATAGCGGAGAGGACAGCTATAAATAAACTGTGTCGGGATAAGTATACAGTGGGCACTGTGGTGCACTGACAGGTTTTCCCTTCAAGACTGAGACACTTTGGGGTACCTGGCTGGCTCAGTTGGTAGTGCAGATGACTCCTGATCTCGGGGTTGTGAGTTTGAGCCCCGTGTTGGGTGTATTACTTAAATAAATAAGTAAGTAAGCAAACAAACAAATAAGACTGAGATGCTTTGGTCCCACTTGTGGAGAGTGTGTTAACGTTAAAGGCTCACAGATGAGTCTACCCTCAGAAAATGCCCTTGGCTGATGGGAGCTGCCTTCCCCAAGGAAGGGACCTCGAGAGCCGGGGCAGTCCACATCCTCGACTGTTCAATGACTGGTCATTGAGAGGATATAAGGCCAACTTCCTCCTGGAGATAACACTGAAGGGTCATCCTAGCCCCAGAGCTCCTTGTGGGATCAGCTGAGGTCTTTGCTACAACTGTATCACAGTCCAGCCCCTCCCTTTGCCCCATCTGGCTTCTCTTCTCACCTATAGGTGTTGTTCCTGAGAACATTCTCCCCAAAACAGTCTGCATGCAAATTTCCACCTCTAAGTCTATCTTACAGAAAACCCCACCTAAGACAAGGTACAAATCGAAAAAATTCTTATCGAGTAAAGCTGTCATAGTCACAAATTTCCAGAGCCTGCTTTCCAGATAGAAAGTACTAGTCTCTGCTAGCAAGTCTCTGCTTGAAGAATCAGCTGGAGAGTCCCTCTATTTTGTGTAAATATAGGAAAGAAGGCACCCTTTGGTCTAAAGGAAGAGAGTAACAGAACACTCCTCCCAGCATAAGAAAGCCTGGCCTTCCCCATTGTTCCCCTGTATGGAGTTGGCCTGCTGAGGAGAAAAAGGGTATTTTGCATAGTAGACCAGGAGCCTCCCAGGAAGAGAGGAATAGAGGCTTGGACCCTCTCCTTTGTGAGGTGCAATGTTATTATAATCTCTCTGATAAATGGGATGGTCCCTACTGAGGTCCGCTGGTGAGACAGGGGAAACAGGCCCCAAAGAGGAACTTAACGAGGGCAAAGGGGGAGTCCCTGGAAAGCCCCTCCTGTCCCAGCCGACCTGGTATGCAGGGTGGGCTTTGAGAGGAGGGATGAGCACGAGACTGTAAGTTAAAGAGTCAAAGAGAAACATTTCTAACTAAGGACAAACCCGAAGGAATCTCCCCTCAGAGGACAGTTGAGGAATATGAACTTGCAAGGCTATCATCCCTGTAGTAGATAAACATACTATTTTACAAAACCAACTTTCTTTCTTTTAAAGTTTATTTTTGAGAGAGAGAGAGAGAGAGAGAGAGAGAGAGAGACAGTGCATGAGTGAGGGAAGGACAGACAGAGAGGGAGACACAGAATCCAAAGCAGGCTCCAGGCCCTGAGCTGTCAGCACAGAGCCCGACGCGGGGCTCCAACTCATAAACCACGAGATCATGACCTGAGCCCAAGTCAGATGCTTAATCGACTGAGCCGCCCAAGCGCCCCGAAAACCAATTTTCAATTTCAACCTTACAGAGTAGTAACAGCATCAGCCATAGTGTAAAATAGGGGCCTACTAGGGGATTATCAACATGATGAGGTTTTCTAATCTTCATTTTCTAAGTCGGAGTCCCACTAATTAGTGAAGGAAGGCTATGAGCAATTTATTTAACACACAGGAGAAATGCAATTGTATTACTACTTTAATCTGGTAAAAGGGGCCGTACAAGTTGCAAATAATTCCAAAACAACGTGAGGAGTCCATTAGGAAGAGGAATGACTACTGCCAGGGAGGAAGCCTTCATAGAGGAGAAGAACCAAGCCCCATCTTGTAGGCTGAGCAGAAGTCAGAAGGTGGATGATGACATGTGGACATTGGTCAGAAGGGTATCCAACACTTCCCAGGGCAAAAGCACAGAGGCGGGAAGGCATACTGTTGTCCCCTGTAAATAATCTCTGTGAATTTGGAGCCCAGGAGGAACTGGAGGCAGGGTGAGACAATAGAAGGCTCTAGAAGCCAGAACAAGACATGGAAACTTGCCCAGGTTACCAAATCTTGCCCAGAAAAGCTTAAATTCCTGATTTTTAAAGACCCAGATTTTTAGAGTTGGCAATTATCCAAAAATTTTTAATTTATTTTAATTTTTCAAAGAGATTTGAAATACTATTTTTTTAAGTTTATTTATTTACTTTGAGAGAGATCGCACAAGCAGGGGAGGGGCAGAGAGAGAGAGGGACAGAGAGAATCCCAGGTAGGCTCTTCATTGTCAGCACACAGCCCAATGCGGGGCTTGAACCCACGAACTGTAATTGAGATTGTGACCTGAGCCGAAATCAAGAGTCAGATGCTTAACCGCCTGAGTCAGGTGCCCCACAAAACATCTTTAGATTTGCCCACAGGCCTCTAGTTCATGACTTCTGCTAGAATGAAGAACAGATAAATGGAAAGATCATATTTGCATGTTAAAAGTTCACTCTTAAAACAAGTAAAACAAAAAGTTCACTCTTGGCAGCACGATTAGAGACAGAAAGTGACTAGACAGGAAGACGATTAAACAACGAATATTTTGAGACTTATATGTTGTGACAAGAGTTAGCGTCACAATAGTGGGTTGTGGACCCTAAGCTTGGTGCAGGCGATAAATTTAATCAACAATCACACAGATGTGTAGGTACTCACTGTGAGCATACTCCAGGGAAGAAAGGGGAGGGCCTAAATTATGGCAAAAGATGCAAGGGAACAGATTAAAAGGATCATTGGAAAGTTTGGTAGCAATTTAGCTGGGAAGAAAAGAGAGAGGGAGTTTCAAGGTCTTATTTGGCTGAGTGGGTAGATGCTGTTTAGAAAAAATGATCACTGGGACCTTTGCCACTATTGACAGTTCCATAAACAGAGTGAACATGGTTTAAACAGATGGTGCAAAGGAATGAGAGCTAACACCTACATTGTAATTTCTGTCCTTTTACTAAGGCTTCCAAACAGTCCTATTTGCCTCTTTCTGGAGATAATACCTCCCCACCTATTTCATAGGGATTGGTCAGGATGCTTCAGAGAAACAAAACCAACAGGAGAATATAGAAGGAGGAAAAAGAGAGAGAGAGAGAGAGAGAGAGAGAGAGAGAGAGAGAGGTTTATTATAAGGATAGGCTCACATGCCTATGGAGGCTGACAAAGCCCTAGATCAGTAGTCAGAAAGCCAGGGACCCAGGGAAGTCAACGGTATATTTCTGGTCCAAAAGCCAGCAGACTCAAGACCCAAGGGGAGCAATGTTCCAATTCAAGTTCAAATGCAAGAAAAAGCCCGGTGCCTCATCTGGAAAGCAGTCAGGCAGAGGACTTAGTTAAGGAAGAGTCAGCCCTTTTGTTCTATTCAGGCCTTCAACGGATTAGATGAGGCCCACCCACATTAGGGAGAGCAATTTGCTTTAGTCAGTCTATGGATTCAAAAGTTAATCTCATCCAGAAACAGCTTCCCAGAAGCATCCAGAATAATGTTTGACCAAATGTCTGGACACCCAGTGACCCAGTCAAGTCAACACATAAAATTAACCGTCAAGTACTTTCGGGTATATAAAATGAAATAACCGATTTGAAACTACCTTAGACTTTCAGGGGCCATACAAATACAATGTAGTAAGTAGAGAAAAAAGTCATTGCCTACAAGGTATACATTTGATATTCTCTTTTTGATCCATTGTCTCTCCTGTCTGGTGCCTGGAAGGGTGGTCTCCACCCCCTGCAGTGCCTGGACCCCCTGAGCCTCTGGTCTTCAGTTGGGAGATACAGCAGGTTGGGAGATACAGCAGGAGATTGAGAATGAGGGGAGAGAAAGGCTGAGATGGGCACCTACTCTCCCATGGGAGGCTTAGCTCCTTTGGTGTCTCTTCTTCCTTGACTGTAGCTCCCTCCCCTGCCCTATCGGGCCAAGAAGTGCCAACAGCTTCCCTCTGCTTGAGTTTCTGGGTGCTTCTCCATCCCCTCTTGGGCTCTTCCCTGCCCAACAGTGGGTACCCAGTAGCTGTCTTGATAATGTTAACATTAAATCCATACCCAAGCTCTTGGAGGAAATTCTTGGCAATTCCATCTCTAATCGCAAATCAACTCTTGCCATCTTTTTTCTTTCAATAACGACCACTTCAATATGAACATGTTTGACCCTCCAGAAACTGTCATAACATAAAGGGAAGAGCCAGCCACCATTGAAAGGAGTGCGTGATGCTTAGGGATGGAAGGCATGCTGTTCCTGGATCCAGGCGATATTCATACATATCAAAGCTACTGATAACAGCAGTCATTTGAATATCATGACTTCTTCAAATACTGGGTCATTTCTTCCTTGGAGTAGGTGGGGCCATGGAGTCCCTCCTCCCAGCTCCTAGGTACAGGTGACATGACCTGTTCTCCAGCCTTAGGAGGTAGGAGCGCCCCTTCTGCAGTTACTAATCCCTGGGTTACTACCCTCTTCCTTTCTTTTCTTGTATTCTTCCTTTTACTTTCATCCTTCTGAGGCCTGTGAAAGCACTTCTTTATATTAAAGCCCCTCTGTTTGAAATACCCGCTTGTGGTTTCTGTTTCTGATTGGCCCTTGGCTGATTCCCTTTTTAATCCATTTTCCACTTAGCAGCCAGTTATCTTTTGAAAACGTGCCTCAGATTGCATCCCTCCCTTGCTGTACTAGCCAAGGCAGTTGGCTTCCAATGACAGAAACCGGCACTGGCTAACTTTCAAACAGACGAGGAATTTATTGAAGGTACTCGGGAACTCCAGAGAACCGAGAGGAAGACTGGGGAACAAAGCACAGAGGGAGGCTTGCGCAGCGAAGCTCCTGGAACGGTTTGCTGAGGAGGCAGGGCCTGATTCCTTTCCCCAGGACACTTAGGGCAGCCACGTGTCAGTGGCCATCGATCACCGCAGGCTGGACTCCGCTGCCCTTGGACACTCATCTCTGCGCTCCTGACTGCACCATGGCCACCTAATAACTTCTAACTGGCCTTGTACCTTTGAAACACACCCTCATGATTCAGAGTCCCACACCGGAGCATCTGATTGGCCTTGTTCTAAATGTCAGGGGAGACATCATCCCTTCTAAGCCTTGGCTTCCATTGTGAGAACTGGGACCCTGCCTTCCGTGGCTTTTTGTGATTACCGCCAGTAAGAACTTTTGCATGCTGGCCAGCCAGAGTGATAAATATCTGCTGTGCTGCCTAAAATCGTCCAGTAGCTTCCCTGTCACTTAGAGTAAAATCCTCTAACTTGGCCTTCACGGCTGACATGATCTGGCCCATCAAATTTTCGGACCTCACCTCACCCCACTCTTCCTTGCTCCTGCTCCTGTCACATGAGCTGTCTGTCCTTTGAACGTGCCACACTCGTTCTGACCCCAGGGAATCACTGTTCCCTCAGCCTGGAGGGCCCTTCCCTGATCTTTTCAGCAACTTCCTTTTCACTACCAAGTCTCAGCTCAAATATCTGCCCCTCAGTGAAACCCTCCTAAGGGAGCCTCCACTTTTCGTTGTAGCCCTTGCACGTACCTGATATTTTCCCGTGTGTTTGTTAATTTTCTGCCTCGCTCTCTGCAGAATGTGAATGCCTGTCATTGCTGCGCTATCCCACCCCCGGGCAGAGTGCCTGGCGGAGAGCAGCTGCCGACAGTTTGTTGAGTGGACGGACGGGTGGATGGAACGCTCCATTCTGTTCATGACAGGGTTCCACTTGATGAAAGAAGCAAAATAATGTTGTAATGGCAGTAATGGCAAACGGGATTTCATGAAGGCTTTCTTAAAATAATTAACTTTTTGGAACCCATCCATGGCATTTCTTTGGGAGGTTTCACTAAGGAGTTTAGGGACCTTAGGTGGGTCCCAATAAGGCTGTTTTGATCTTCCGGAGAAACCGTGGGTTTCTTTCTCATGTCCCCCAGCTAGTGGCCCTCCACGTTGTGAGTTAAAGCAGACGGTCAAATTAAGGTAAGGAAAAGCACAAAGGGCACCACATTCACACTGAGCATGAAGGAGGCCACACAGACAGTTACAGTTGCTACAAGGGTAATACACGTGTTGCATGGATTTGGGCATAAGACAGACCTGAGTTCTACTCCCACGTCTAACTCTTACCAGCTGCGTGATGTTGGCTCTGCCACTTCTACCTATGTGACCTTGGGCAAGCCCCTGGACCTCTCTTTGCTTCCACTTCCACAGTTGCAAAATGGGAATAATAATACTACCTACATTATGGGATTGTTGCGAGGACAAAATTAGTAAATATATAGAAACGACTTAGAAAAGTGTGTGGCAGACGGCTAGCTTTGATAAAGCACAATATAAGCATGAGCTATTATTATAGTTAGGATTGTGCTTATGAGTTGGTAAGAGAAACTTCAGTAAGATAGAAGTTTATCTCCCATATAAGTTAGAGCTAGGCATCCCAAGGCAGATACAGCAGGTCCACAGTCATCAGGGACCAAAGTTCCTTCTTTCTCCATCATCATCTCACACACAATTTATAGCCTCAAAGTCCAAGATGACTATTGATGCTCCTGGCACCACATGTGTGTTTCAGGCATCAGGAAGGAGGGATGAAGAAGGACCTCAGGGCACAGTCAATACCCTTTAAAGAACCTTCCCAGAAGACCCACATAGTACTCTCATTTGCATTTCATTGGCGAGAACTAGACACACGGCCACTGGCAAGGGGCACTGGGAAATGCAGTTTTTTCACTGGGTGCCTTACCGCCCCAAATATAATTGGCCTTGTGTTACTAAAGAAGAAAGAGAGAACGGGTATTGTAACTTGTGCAAGTTATTTAACTTCCCCCAAGTTTTAGAGGTTTTTTGTTTGTTTTGTTTTTTTTTTCATTTGTAAAACAGGAACAATGGTACATGCCCCATACAGCTAACTGGAAGGTTACATGAAATAAAACCTAAAAACTGCTAGCCCAGTGCCCAACACATGGTAAATAAATATCAGCTTGTATCATAACAAGGAGAAAATGTATCTCTGAGTACTTCTAAAAATAATCTAGACAGGGGCGCTTGGGTGGCTCAGTTCGTTGAAGGGACTGACTCTTGATTTCGGCTCAGGTCATGATCTCATGGTTTGTGGGACTGAGCCCCACATTGGGCTCTGCGCTGACAGCACGGAGCCTGCTTGGGATTCTCTCTCTGCCCCCTCCTCCCCCACCAAAGCAGTCTCTCTCTCTCTCTCTCTCTCTCTCTCTCTCAAAATAAATAAATAAACATTAAAAAATCATCATCATCATCATCTAGACAAAAACAAAAAGTACCAAAAGTAGAAAAATATCCCTGCAAAAAAGTTCTGATTAACCTCAGAAAGAAACCTACTCTAACTAAGGTTTCTTCTGCCTTTTCGTTACTTTGACCCTCTTTCAACTGGTTCTCAGCTGACAAAGTTCCAATTTTATTTTTTTTTACTTTTTTTTTTTTTACTTTTTTTTTTTTAACGTTTATTCATTTTTTTGAGACAGAGAGAGAGAGAGCATGAACGGGGGAGGGTCAGAGAGAAGGAGACACAGAATCTGAAACAGGCTCCAGGCTCTGAGCTGTCAGCACAGAGCCCGACGCGGGGCTCGAACTCACGGACCGCGAGATCATGACCTGAGCCGAAGTCGGCCGCCCAACCGACTGAGCCACCCAGGCGCCCCTCAAAGTTCTAATTTTAAATGTCACATCACCCTGCTATGCTACTAACAAAAGGCTACTATGTGTCTTAGTGGCACTATCTCAAACTCACCGTTCTGAATCGTTCTGGTCTCACCCGCCATCCAATTTCTGTCCAACTATGTCCAGTGTTCTAGACCGGTGGCTTACGAACCTGACTGATCCTAAGACCCACTCACCTGGAGAGGTTTGTAACAATACAGACTCCCAGTCCCCACCACAGGAATCAACCCCCAAAACTTCTATATCTGCCTCAGCTGCGTCAAACTGACTCTGGGTTTTTGGACTAAATGACTCACCAGCTTGAATGTTTACATAATACTGATGAATGTGCTTTAAAACACAAACACTGATTGAATGTTATGATGGGCCAGGCATTGTTCTTAGCATGTTACATGGGCTGACTCATTTAGGTACTATTTAGATACTATTCCCTTTCGTACAGGTCAGGAAACTGAGGCAATGAGAAGATAAGAAAGTTGCCCAAAGTCATGCAGATAATAAATGGGGAAACTGGGAGCTGGAATTCAAGCCCAGGCAGTCTGGCTTCCGAAAGCCTCTATGGTTAACCCTATCCTCTACCATCCTCCTATCTATAGAGAACAGTTAGGACATTCCAATACAAACTATAAAAAAATCCAAAGACTTCCTCCTAGCATCTATTAAGTAAATTGCAAAATATTCTTATTCACGATCATTCATTTCTCTTCCCAGGCACGCTGTGGCACAGAGAAGTCTGTTATAAAAGTATTTCAAGGCAGGTATCAAAAATGGTGTTGCACCTATATTTTTATGTGTGTATGTGTTCACAGTGATGTTCTTCATGTAAAGAAATACGGGGCACCTAGGTGGCTGAGTCGGCTAAGCATACAACTCTTTTTGTTTTTAATTTTCTTAATGTTTATTTATTTTTGAGAGAGTGAGAGAGAGAGAGAGCAAGTGGGAGAGGGTCAGAGAGTGAGGGAGACACAGAATCTGAAGCAGGCTCCAGGCTCTGAACTGTCAGCACAGAGCCTGACGCGAGGCTTAAACTCACGGACTGCGAGGTCATGACCTGAGATTAAGTCGGACCCTCAACCAACTGAGCCACCCAAAGCATCCAACTCTTGATTTTGGCTCAGGTTGTGATCTCACAGTTCATGAATTTGAGGCCTGTGCCGGGCTCTGTGCTGACAGGGTGGAACCTGCTTGGGATTCTCTCTTTCCCTCTCTCTCTGCCCCTCCCCTGCTCTCTCTCTCCGTCCCTCTCTCTCAAAATAAATAAAGCTACACTTAAAAATACATATCTGCACACGCATATATACACATTCAGGCTGTTTATCCTACAGAAAGTCTAAGGGGAAACGTAGCAACATTTGACAGTTAATTCTGTGTGGTTTTTATCTGAAATTCACATTTGAATTTTGTCTAATGAAAAAATTCTTAAAATTTAAAAATAAGGTATTTTATGTACTTTGAAGCAAGTGTAAAACAGCAGCTATATCCTGTTTTCTTGGAGAGTCTTCATTTAAGCCCTTCATTTAAAATTCCTCCTATTGGGGCGCCTGGGTGGCTCAGTCGGTTGGGCGGCCGACTTCGGCTCAGGTCGTGATCTCGCGATCCGTGAGTTCGAGCCCCGCGTCGGGCTCTGTGCTGACAGCTCAGAGCCCGGAGCCTGTTTCGGATTCTGTGTCTCCCTCTCTCTGACCCTCCCCCGTTCATGCTCTGTCTCTCTCTGTCTCAAAAATAAAATAAAACGTTAAAAGAAATTAGAAATAAAAAAAAATAAAATTCCTCCTATAAAACCCTTCAAAAAGAAATCTGATGGAAAGTGTGGATTACAGGTGTTTTTGCATGGTGGCCGAGCTATTGGTTTTAGAGTCTAATAGATGTGGGTTTACATCCTGGCTGTGAAGCTTCCTGGCTGAGACACAGAGGTCAGACAGGTCACTGGATGGCCCACCCTCACTCACGCTCTGTGAAAAAGTACCGGGGCTGATGCATTTTGCCGGCTGAACACATGTAATCGGGTGCTTAATACAAGCAAATGACCAAGTCGCAAGCGGCTGTCATCATCAGAACATGACTCAGAATTGTTAAATGCTGATCGAAAACCAGCACCTTTTGGCTAATAATAAGGATTATAGTTAATGTGCTAGTTTGCATTAGGCGAGCACTCTGGTGAAGAGGTTTGAGGAATGGAAAATGTCAGGCTGCCCTAGGGATCCAGCTGAGGTCGATCTAAGTATCATTTCCAGTTCAATGCCTGTACGCTCCTTGGGACAGGCAGTCACCCTAAGTCCTGGACTACCAGTTTCTGAACTTTACATTTTCCGATACACAGATTTGTGTGAGTCACACCCTCATGTGCCTTTCTGCTGTGTCTGCGGTCGGCTGTCTCCATCCTACCCACGGCCATCCCTACGCCCTCTGCTCTCGTGGCAGCTGTCCAGGACTTGCTCTCCTCACTCTGCTTCCACCTGGCCTTCCTCCACACGCCCACTCCCCACTCCCTGCCCCCACGCTGCTGAAACTGAGGTCTCGAAGGTTACCAGTGACATTCTTATCGCCACATCCAGAGTTTAGCCTTATATTCCTGGACCTTGCTCTATTAATCATCGTCCTCTCCGTATCTCCAGGCACCGATCTTTCAGTCTGTAAATGTTCTCCAATCTCCAGCAGCCTTAAAAAATAATGAAAATTAATAACCTTGGCCTCATGTTGCTCTCCAGCAACTGCCACGTTTCTGGAACTCCAGATTTCTAGTGGCCAAAAGTTTGGATTCTGGAAACTTTAGCTCCCAGCTCTGCAATCTCTAACTGTAGGATCTTTTGTTTAACTTTCTAGTGCTTCAGTTTCCTCCTCTGTAAAATAAGGCTATGGATAATACCTGCTTTTTAGGTTGTTCTAAGAATTAATGCATCAACACAGAACCTTGTCATACAGAACGTGGCCAATAAATGTTAACTATTATCTAAGCCCTACATTCTCTCTTTCATTCTTCAATGTACCAGAAGCTGGCTCAGGGCCTTATGGCTCACGAGATACTTCTTTGAAAAGGTCACCTGTGACCTACTACTTGTCAGTGGATGGCCCTCTATTGCATTTGACATTACTGGTTATTTCCTCCTTCCTGAAACCCTCCAGTGCCTCATCTGTTGCCACATCCCGCTGAGTGCGTCATCATGCCCTAATTAAACTGAGGGAATACACGCATGCACACACACACACACACACACACACTTTCAAGCTTCTGCTCTTGTGCAACTACCAATGCCATCACCATGGAAGGCTCTTCCTCAGTCTAGTCCTCACCTCCAGTCTCAAGCCTGATTTGTCCCCCTCACGGTCCAGAGCCTTCTCCCCTCATGCCGACTTCCACGTATCCTTCAAGATGCCTCTCAGACCTCACTTCCCCAGGAACACCTCCTTAATACCCTTCCCCCCCCAAAACTGGGTTAGGTGGCCCTTTCTGGTGCGTACAGATCACTCCTGTGCTTCTCACACAGTATTATAATTCTGTTTTCCCAAACGACTGTGAGCTATCTGGTAAAACTATCAGAATCATTTCTTACGCCTTAGTTTCTAGCTCCTGATAGGGTGCCAGATACATAGTAGGAAACCAGCCAATGTTTATGGAATTAAATAATCAACTAATTAATGTCAACACCCATGTATATTCCCTGAGGCCTTGGTAGTAGATGCCCAACAACCAGACTTCCTGGGAGTGAAGGGGTTAGAAAGAAGTCAGAGGCAAGGAAAAGAATATATAGGGCTTGAGGTATCTTCCCACTTAGTCGGTAGAGCATGCAACTCTTGATCTCAGGCGTTGTAGGTTCAAGTCCCATGTTGGTTGTAGAGATTACTTAAAAATAAAATCTTTCAAAATAAAAAAATAGGGACACCTGGGTGGCTCAGTCACTTGTGTCTGACTTCGGCTCAAGTCATGATCTCACGGTTTGTGGGTTCAAGCCCTGCATCGAGCTCTGTGCTGACAGCTCAGAGCCTGGAGCCTGCTTTGGATTTTGGATAATGTGTCTCCCTCTCTCTCTACCCCTCCCCCACTCGTGCTCTGTGTCTCTGTCTATCTCTCAAAAATAAACATTTAAAAAATTGTTTTAATTTTTTTTAAATTAAAAATAGATAAGGGGTGCCTGGGTGGCTGAGACTTTGGCTCAGGTGATGATCTCACGGTTCGTGGGTTCAAGCCCTGAGCTGGGCTCCACACTGACAGTGAGGAGTCTGCTTGGGATTCTCTCTCTCCCTCTCTCTGACGGCTCTCTCTCTCAAAAATAAATAAATAAACTTAAAAGAATAGATAAACGATAGGTAAACTCTCAAAATGGAAAGGCAGCACCCTTTGGAAGGCTGACTTCACCTTCCTTTAAGCTTTAGGTTCTTGCATACAGTCACTAGCTAAAAGGAATGCAGAAGAAATGTAAAGAAAAGTATATTCCCCTTTTTTTTCGTTTCTTTCCAAAAGAGCACATTTAAAACCATAATGCTGTAAAACTTCCAGATACATGCTATTTGTTTTTAATACTAGAAAAAAAAATGCAAGAGGGAAAAATTTGTTTTCAAAAACTTAGGAGAAATTCAGAACATTCTATGCAAGCTGATATACATGCCCACAGGCACAGTTTATTATCTCATTTATTATCTGCCTGTGGGCATCTCCCTTGCAAGCCAACTATTAGACCATCAAGCACAGAACCCAAAGAATGTCTGGATATTTAGTACCTTTGTTATCAATGATCTTCCCTCTGACATTAAGGCAGATTCACCTTAAAAGAGAGTCACCATTCCTAGAACTAGTCATCAGCTAACAAGAAGCATTGAGCATTAATGCTAACGATTAAGTTTTTAAAAATCAAAATGACATCTTTTCAACAGATAGTGCATTCACATGGTTCAGAATTCAAGAGATACAAAAGAGTGTACAATAAAATTTTTTTCTACTACTCTGTCCTTTCAGAGTTCTGGTTATACAAAAGCACACATAAATATGTACATTCCCCCCTCCCCCGCCGCTGCCTGCTTTTTGCTATATCCAACTATACATCGGACCTTGCACCTTGCTTTTAGCGGCTCATCTATTCTGGAGGGTGTTCCAAATGAGTGCATAGAGGAGCTTTCTCATTTTATTGGTTACATTATATAATGCACCATGATGTGTTTAACCAACTCCCTGCTCATAGACATAAAGGCTGCTTCCAGTGTTTTGATACTCAAACAGGGCCATAAGGAATAACCTTTACAGACATCATTTTCCACGAGCGCCCGGATATCTGTTGCATAAATTCCTGGAAGTGGATTAGCTGAGCCCATGGGTATGTTCATGTGAAACTGTGAACTATTGCCAATGTTCTCTCTGGGAAGGTGGTTGTACCATTTCATCCTTCCACCAGCTTCCTTATATCTCCACCGACACTGTTAGCTGACTTTCTAAGCTTTGCCAATTGGGAAGGTGATGAATGACAGACATCTCAGTGTAACTCTAGCTTGCATTTTTATTTTTCCTTTTTGAAAGCTTATTTATTTATTTTGAGGGTGAGCAAGAGTGGGGGAGGGGCAGAGAGAGAGGGAGAGAGAGAGAATCCTAAGCAGGCTCCGCACTGTCAGCACGGAGCCAGACACAGGACTCGATCCCACAACCGTGAGATCATGACCTGAGCCAAAATTGAGAGTCAGATGTTTAACCAACTGAGCCACCCAGGGGCCTCTGGCTTGCATTTCTCTTAATTTGAGTATGGCCATACTCCCACCCCGCCCCTGCCTGTTTTTTTTTTTTTTTTTTTGCCCTTCCTTTCTTTCCTCCTTTTTCTTTTCTTTTCTCTCTCTCTTTTTTTTCTTTTTTGAGTCCTCAAGTACTATTCATACTTTTCTCTCTCAGTATAAACAACAAAAAATACTAATAGCTAATGCTTATGGGGTGGCTTACCATCTAGGTAATTACCAGCCTAGGATATTACAGGCATCTCATTTACGCCTCTCAACAGTCCTGTTGTTGTAGGTACTATTACTGTCTCCAATTCACAAATGGGGAAACTGAGGCAGAGAGCGTGGAAGTAGCTTACTCAGGGTCGCAGAGCAATAAATGGCAGTGCCAGGGCTTGAACACAGGCTTCATTGACCACAAAGTCCGTGTTCCTAGAAACGAGGCAACTTTATCTACCACTCAGCAACCACACAACAAAAACAGAGGCCTTTGGGCACCAACTCCCAGATTCCCTCCCCGAAATTCCACGAAGGTAGCCTACTAATGTTCTCTTACACTCTTATCTCCTTGAGGATAATGTCTTCTCACGTCCCAGCCTCCTTTCGAGACATGCTCTTCAGGGACTGTGCTATCACACAGACCCAGGGCTCACAGAGATGAGACACAGAGAGGAATGCAGCCACATGCGAGAAGCCATTGGGCATCCGAGCAGACATCGGTTCACCGATAGCAACCACAGGCCTACGAGTAAGGAAGAAGTGAAGTTCATTAATTCGACAAACATTTATTGAACATCTATTATGCACCAGGCCCTCGGAAACAGCAGTGCACAAGACAAACCAGGCTCCTGGCCTCATAAAACTTACATTATTATATTGGGCAATAAATAAACAAGGAAAACATTGATAATAACAAATACTGTGCAGAGCCTTAGAACCTTGTCATTTGGTGAAGAGAGGCTACTTTGGGTGCGTGAGTTGGTGAAGGCCTCGCTAAAAGAGGTGTCAGTGACACTCAGAAGCAAATGACGTGAGGGAACCAGCTGGTGTGGTTCAGGGGACGGGCACTGCAGACAGAAGAGCAGTCAGTGCCAAGGTCCCAAGTCGGGGAGAGGCCGAGCGCATCTGCTAAAGGCAGAGGCCGATTTACCTGGAGCCCAGGGAAAGGAGAAGGGAGGTTCTGTGAGGGATGTAGCCAGCGCCCGCCTCAGGGCTCTGAGGAGCAGGAAAGAACCTGGACTCCACCATGCTCAGTGGGGAGCTAGGAGGTCTTAAACCAGCGTGGGGGGATGGGAATGTGTATGTGTGTGACATAATCTGATTCCATTGTTCTTAAGAACAATCGCTGGCTGCTAGGAGGACAGCAGATAATAGTGAGGCAAGGGAGCAAAGATGGAGATCAGCTGGAGGTCGTTGAAGCGGCTTGGACTGAAGACCACGAAGGCTTGGACCACAGTAGTGCTTCCCAAACTTTAGGGCGTCAGAATCCTCTGGAAGATCCCATCCCCAGAGTGTCCAGTTCTGGAGAGGACTCTTAAGATTTCCGCATTTCTAACCAGCTCCCAGGTGGTGCTGACGCTGCTGGTCTGCACATCACACTGTGAGCAGCGTCGGTCTAGACTGGAGATGGACGAAGTGGACAGATTTCAGCATATTTCGGAAGTAGAGCCCACAGGACTTGGTAACGGATTGCACTTGGGGGATGAAGGAAAGAGGAGAATCAAGGATGGCTTTGGGGTTTCGGTTAAGCAACTGAAGAAATGATGCCACCGACATATGTTGAGAGTAGACAACAAGAGAAGGAGCAGATAGAGGGGGAAAAAATCCAGAGTTCTGTGGTGGGCATGTTGTGGGCGTGTAGTAATGTCAGTCACGAGGTGGTGAGTTCTGGTGTTGGGGCAACTGGTCAGGCCTGGGATGCAATTTAAAGTGACAGGACAGGAGGAGGTAGCCCGGGGAGAGAGTGTAATTGGGGAGGAGAAGCAGCAGAGGACAGAGCCCTGGGCATCCAACATGTAGAGTCAGGATGAGCAGGGGAAGCAGTGGGCAAGCCACATAACTGGAAGCAAGGTACAGTATGAGAGACCCAGAGAGCAGAGAAGAGCACCCCCTGGGAAACGAAAAGGAGACCCAGCCAAAGTGGGGGAAGAACACTGTGAGAATCCATAAGTATAACCACATCTAGGTTCTTCACGCATCGTGATCAACTGTCAACTCCAAGTGCTTTTCTCCTGGGAAAGTGAAGAGGGCAGAAACCCCAGATATTACAGCTCTGTCTGTCCAGCCAGCCTCATGTCCTGGAGTGGTGGCAGCATTTGAGGGGAGAAAGAAACAGACTGAGTTCTGGGAATTGGGCCTGGAAAGGGGACAAGGGAGGAAGCCACATTGGGATTCAGCAATGACCATGGACGGCTTCTCAGACAGAAGGCCTGTACCATTCTGGAAACTTGCGCACTTTCACCTCGAAGAAATAAGCATCCCTACTCCTCTCCAAGAACAATGAATTCTTCACCCAGTGTTTGTGGGCCCTGGGACTCCCGAGCTGAGTCCTGGCTCCACAGCGGTCTCCTCCCTCGTCTGCATTTTTGATGGCTTCCTCTAGCCTGGCTCCTTCCCCTCAGACTACAATAATGCCACTCCAACCTAAAATAAAGCTCTGTTCCTCCGCCCTTCCTCCCCCGCAGCTACTGCTTTCATGGCTTTTACCCCAAACTTCCTACACCAATGCCCATGCTTCCTCACTTTCTTTCTCGTCTGCACCCCCTGGAATTTGGCTTCTGTCCCTGCCACTGTCTCCAAAGCCACGGCCACCTCCTCAGTATCAAACACAGGGCCTGCCCCTCGAGGCCCTTGGCTCTGCAGTGTCAGTGCTGCGTTTCACACAATGATCACCCCTTCCTTCTGGAAACTCTCGCCTCCTTCCCCATTCCACACAAATGCTTTCCTCTCCCTCAGTGTGGCCTTGGGGTCCAGAACCCTCTGAGTTCCACAACTGGTGGTCTGGTCTCCTTCTCTGCCCTCTCCTGGATGATCTCACCCATATGCTTCCACAATCACATGGTCATGAACTGATGGCTGATGACAGCTTAAACTGGTATTTGCAGCTGCCTATGTGACATTTCCATGTTCTGCAGCCATACTGGAGACATCCAAAGCAAAAGTGAGACCCACTGTTCGCACTTGATAAATGTATATACAGTACATATTTGTTGAATGAACTGTTTTTTTTTTCCTGGCTCATGCCCATCTCCTTTGTATTAGAGAAAAGGCAATAAGCAATCAAAAAAGACAAACACCTCTTCCCCTTCTGTCTGCATTAATGGAATAACCTCACACCGTCCTCTCTCACTACATCTAATTGGTCACCCAGCCTTGTAGAGTCTGTCTCCAAAATGTTTCTGAAATCTTCCTTCTTTTTCTCTGTTCCTCCTCCGAGACTGTTATCCTTTTTTCACCTGACCCACAGTAGCCTAACTCGGTGGTTCTCAAAGCTGGCTACAACTAGAATCACCCAGAAGATTTAAAAAATCCTGATGCCCAGGCTTACGTAGACTAATTAAATCAGAATGTCTGAGGGGTGAAGTTGGAGTACTGGTATTTCTAAAAATTTCCACAACTGATTACAGTAGGCAGTCAGATTTGAGAACTACAGATTGTTCCTCTCTCTGGTATCCAGTGCTTCCCTCCAAAAAAAAACAAAAACAAACAACAACAACAAAAAAAAACAGAAAGAAAGAAACAAAAAAAGAAAGAAAAAAAAGAAAAAAAAATCATCTTTTCTAAAATGTCAGGATTTTTATCTTGGAATCTAATTTAAGAGGATCTGTGAACTCCATTAAATTATACCCAAAATATTGTGTGTAGGGAGATGATTCATCCATTCTCCAGGAAGTCTGATTCCAAAAAGTTAAAGAAATATTAGCTGGAGGAAAGTTAACAGTTACTCAACACTTACTGTGTGTTCAGCACTTTACATACACGAGTTTATTAATACTCAAAACTAACCCATAAGTATGAGTATCACCTCCATTTTACAGGTGATGGTTAAGTAACTTCCCCAACGTAGCAAGCCACGGGAGTCTGGATTTCTAGCCAACTAGATCTATTCTTTACCTCTCTGAATGGCAGGACTCATCTGGACCCAGCAGTAGGGCAAACAAGGCCCTCCTCCATCTGCCTAATCAAATGTGTCCCTCCTCCCTTTTCCACGCTCCAGCCACCCACTTCTCTCCACTCTCTGTAGAAATCAGGTAGTCTGTGCCTCTGTCCCCCACACATGCTGTGACCACTCTCTAGAATGTCCTCCCTGCACTTCCCTGCCAGGCGGAACCCTACTTATGCTTCAGGACTCAACAAAAGCATCCCCTCCAATTCTTTGAATCCTTCTCTTCCCCACCCTGCTTTCCCCGAAACCATCCGTGATGGTACCGTTAGCATCAGATGATAGAGGGTAGTGTTCTCATCTTTCCCCTGACAGGTGGAATTCTTTGAGAGAAGCACCTGTGTCTTGTTCATCTGGGGCTCCCCAACATCTCACAGCACCCTGGCCCATAGGAGGGGCTCAGTGAATATTTGTTGAAAATAATAAACTTTAATTGTATGAGGACCTGGGTTTGATCCCCAGTACCTCCACCAAATAAATAAATAATAAATTAATTAATTAATAAATTAATAAAATAATGTAAGCGTGCTTTCTACTTACTAGGGAGTACCCATGTTCTAAAGTAGGAAGAGTAGGCCTTTGTCTTGTGAGAATGACGTTTAGGATGTTCTTATGTTGCCAAGATGTCCCTACCGATCTCATAGGGTTATTGTTAAGATTAGATGAAATAATTATTTAAAAGCACTCTGCATTGTTAAACACACTACGAAAATGAAGGCCCGAGTATTAACTAACTCTCTGCTCACGTCCAGTGGCTAACGGGCCATTATGAATGTCAGGAAACGTAAATTTAACAGGCACCAGCTACATGCCTTAAAAAAGTGTCTGTCATTGCATTGGCATCTCCTGCTCTGAAACAAACAATTTCCTCACTGCTGTGGCATTCTGCACAGCTGAAAGAGCCACACCAGGAATGCTCCATTGAATTAATACTTTCTTAAAATTGGTTTTGTAAAACATGTCTCAAGTGTCTTGGGAGGTTCAGACAAAGTTGTTTTTACAGGGATGAGAAAAAAGAGAGGCATCAGGAGTGCAGCCATACATACGTCACTATTTGTTCTCCAGTATCCATTCTCCCCTTCTTCCCTAAATTTTAACTGGACATGTGGCCTTCAAGAATAAATACTACATTTCCTAGCCTGCTTTGCAACGAGGCGTAGTCCCAGGTGACCACTGGGCTCTGAACACAACTGGGATCCAGATCCCAGCCCTGGGATCCGGCCACTGGGATCTGAACACAACTTCCAGGTCCCGCCCTCGAAGTGGCGGCTGGATCCTCCATGTCCTTTCTTCCTCAGCTGGAAAACCGAAGAGACGTCGCTCCATCGTTGACAAAGGCGAATCGCATAGCCCCTCAGGGAGGCAGGGTGACGTGAAAGAAGCCTGCCACCTCGACAAGGTCGAGCTGCGTCCTCAGCCGTGGGCCGCTCACCATGACACCAACGTGAGAGAGAAGTAAAGTTCTGTCTTGTCTAAGCCATTGTTACTTTGGGCCCTGCTAGCAGCCAAACGGATATCCTAACAGAGTAACTGATGAAAACCAAGTTACTTAACCTCTAGGGGCCTCAGGTTTGTCATCTGTGTGTTGTAGAAAATATAATAAGAGTAGAGACAGCAACGGTAGTAATACCTTCCTCATAGGGATAGAGCATGTAAAATGATTAGACCGATGTCTGGCACCTAGTAAGTACTTATAAGTATTAGCTATTATTAACACTGGAGCAGAGTTATTGAATGCCAGTTATATACATGGCATGATAGCCTCTGGCACAGCTGCCCTGTGCCATGTTTCATTGGCATTGAAATATCTGTGTGAGGTTACTAAACACTATTATAATTGGATTTGGTGGGTGTCAAGTTGTATCCCATGAGCATCGTACGGTGTAGTTTTGGGGAGGTTTTTTTTGTTGTGGTTTTTAATTTTTTTAAATATTTATTTTTGCGATGGAAGGAGACAGAGCGCAAGTGGGAGAGGGGCAGAGAGAAAGGGAGACACAGAATCCAAAGCAGGCTCCAGGCTCTGAGCCATCAGCACAGAGCCCGACGCGGGGCTCAACCTCACGAACCATGAGATCATGACCCCAGACGAAGTCAGACGCTTAACCAACTGAGCCACCCAGGCGCCCCTGTTTTTTGGTTTTTGTTTTGCACAGCCTGTATACATAAATTCCAGCATGTGACTTGCTTAAGTTAAGAAAATCCAGGAGGAGCTTAAAGTTAACCATGAAAGGTACAGACTTGAGAAAATTCGATAATGGGCAGATTTGAAACCTCATTAAAACCAGTATTTGTGTTTATAATAGGAGGCCGAGAGATCACAGGGACAAACTCAACACGTTCAGGACTGATTTCACCTCCCAGGCCCTCCCCAAACTCAGTCCCCCTCCTTTATTATTACAAATTTACCCACCTGACACACTGAAAAGAACCATCTGAAATCAAATACCTCTCCCTGTCCCTAAGACCTCAGGGCTCAGCTGCTTTTGTGCGTGAAGGGAGGTGGTGCTCCTCTCAAAGGCACGCAGGTTTGCAACCTGCAAGAACTTTCTGGAAGGAAACAGTAAGACCGATAGGCTCTTCTTTTACTTTCAAAGTTAATGTAATATCCCTGCTGGCCTTGGGGTGCGGACCGAGGTGGCCTCGGGGTGCAGACCGAGGTGGCCTGAGCTGAGGCCGGCTGGCAGGAAAGAACAGCCAGCAGTGCCCCTCTGCAGGCTCAGGGTCACAGTGGGGCTCCATTTTGGAAAGCTGACCCTGGGAGCAGTGCCCAGGGCTGATCCCCTGTGGTCTCGCTGCTTAATCTCACGGGTGGGCCCAGGGAAAAATGGCTAATGGTCACTGAAAACGTGGGTCCCCTTGTCTGTGGAGCAGTCGTATCTAAGCATAACACGGGGCTTCTCTCTCCGCAGCCTGAGACTGGAGGCCTCAGGGATGTCTGCTCTTTCCAACGTGTTCAGGGTCTCGCCTGGAATGCCTGGTGCTGGCCAGCATGCATACCTCAATTACTGCAGTAGGCCCAGGAATGGACGGGGCCTGCTGCTGAGATAAGGCCTCGTCCTGCTGGATGCCTTTCTGCTTTGGGGCCCTTATACCTTTAGGTGCTGAAGAGGAGAAAGGCTTATCAGTAGACATAATGGTAGCCAGGACTGACTCCTTTAGACTGAATAAGGTCTCTTAGGATTCCTAAACTTATCCTAAGAAGGATCCCCAAGAAGGAAAGGAAATAAAAGGAGGAAAGGAAGAATGTATCATCCTCTTTTCTTGGATATACATTGAAAACTATCTCTGGAAGGATACATAAGAAGCTAGAAACAGTGGTTACCTTTTGTGGTAGAATTGAGTGGATGGAGGACAGGTGAGAGGAACACTTCACTGTCTTCTTACACTTTCTTGGTTTTTGAAGCATCTGTGAAACGGAGTCAAAAAATAAAATAGAATACATTAAAATCAGCAAATACAAACCAGGTCTTCAAATGATTCAGGGAGGTTGGGCAAGGGTGAGAAGAGGAAGGAGGGGAAGCAGCAGTTACAGACCCAATTCCTATGCCAGGCTGGGGCTCCCACAGGAGACCTGTGGGACTCACCTGAATGTAACATAAGTCCAAGATGCAAAGAAATGTGGCCTCGGTTTGGACCTCCCTCTAGTAAAATAGTTACCATTATTATCTTGCCTCTGCTACCTCTGAACTCGCTCTTAAATTTGGCCTTTCTTTACCTCTCACTTCACAACTCTGACAGGCCTCCAACTGGCTTCCATGTGCCAAGCGTCTAATCCCTCAAATCCATCCACCAAACTTTAAATTTCTTTTTGGGGGGCGCCTGGGTGGCTCAGTCGGTTAGGCGGCCGACTTCGGCTCAGGTCATGATCTTGCAGTTCGTGAGTTCTAGCCCCACATCGGGCTCTGTGCTGACAGCTCAGAGCCTGGAGCCTACTTCATATTCTGTGTCTCCCTCTCTCTGACCTTCCCCTGTTCATGCTCTGTCTCTCCCTGTCTCAAAAATAAATAAACGTTAAAAAAAAAATTTTTTTTTTTAATTTCTTTTTGGAAATGAAAACCGGATCGTGCCCCTCCAGCTCCCCTCCAGCTCCCTTTGCAGTTGCCCACTGAGCATATGATAACCTCTAAATTTCTTCAAACTCTCCCACTCACCCTGCTCTACCCACACGTGGCTGCTGGGAGTTTTCCGAATGGCCCATCCTGCCACGCTCTATGACTTCACCTATGCCGTTCCTTCACCCTGAAGCCCCTCTTCCTGTTTTGTCACCCCAGAAAGCTCCATTCTTCCATCAGGATTTGGCTCAAATGCCATCTTCTCTGTGATCCATGTTGGCCCCTTTTCTTGCCCCCCAACCATGACCTTTCACCCCACAATACTTTGGACACATGCCTATGAACACTGACTTCACTCTATTAGCACTATTTCCACATTTTTTTTTTACACTTTTTAAAGTGTTTATTTATTTTTGAGAGAGAGAGAAAGAGAGACAGAGCATGAGCGGGGGAGGGGCAGAGAGCGAGGGAGACACAGAATCTGAAGCAGGCCCCAGGCTTGGAGCTGTCGGCACAGAGCCCAAAGTGGGGCTCAAACTCACGAACGGTGAGATCGTGACCTGAGCTGAAGTCAGACGCTCAACCGACTGAGCCACCCATCCGCCTGCCCCCCCAATTTTTTTTTTTTATTATTATTGAAGTATAGTTGGCATACAATGTTATATTAGTTTCAGGTGTACAACATAGTGATTTCACAATTTTATCAATGCTCATCATGATAAGTGTGGTTACCGTCTGTCACCATACAACATTGTATATTTTTTAAAGATTTTATGTAATCTCTATACCCAATGTGCAGCTCAAACTTAAACCCTGAGGTCGAAAGTCACATGCTCTATTGACTGAGCCAGCCAGGTGCCCCCATCACACAACATTATTACAATATTATTGACTGTATTCCCTATGCTGTACTTTTCTCTTCGTCTTTCTATTTCCAATACACAGAAAAAAACCTTGGGTTGTAAAAGGATGAACGGTTTGCTTCAAATTAAATCCTCGGGACCGGCCACAGAGAACAACTGCTAAGGTACTCTAAGGTTAAGCTTGCCTTCCAGAATTCTGTAAACTTGGCTCTGTCCCTGTCTAAATAATAATGAAGTTTAAACACTACAATTGGCTCTGTCCCTGACTAAACAATGACTGGAGTTTAAATTGTAGCCAGATAAATCTTTAGCTTACTTTTTTTTTTTTTTTTTTTTTTAATGATTAAGTACTTGAAGGAGATGTGGCCTTATACCAAGGCACAGAGTGGTTTTATGCACTATGTGAATGCTCTGAAAGTCAGGACATGTCACATTTCTTGGTAACAGCATGGTGATACTGTAGCAACAGGTAGGGTCCAATAGCAACCACGTGTGGACAGATTCGCTTTGGGGGAAATCCAAGGAGTAGAGTAGGGGTGTTTTTAGTTCCAGTTAGAGAGCCAAGTGTAGTTTTCACATGGTACTCCTCTCTGCAGGGTAGGTGAGGTGAATGTTAATGGAATTATAAACTGCTGGATGATTAAACCCCACAGAACTTTTTACATTACACTTTTTTTGTGTGATTTTCGTTTTGTTTTGTTTTGTTTTGTTTTGTTTTGTACTCCGGTAAAATTATACATAACATAATTTACCACTTTATCCATTTAATGAGCAGAGTTCAATGGCATTGAGTACATTTACAGTGTTGCATAACCACTACCCATTTTCACAACTTGTGCGTTATTCGAAACAGAGACTTTGCCCCCCCCCCCCTAAATTTCTCATTTACCCCCTTCCCTCCAGTTCCTGCTAACCTCCACTCTACTTTCTCTTTCTATGAATTTGCCTATTCTAGGTGCCTCATACAAGTACAACCATACAATGTTTGTCCTTTTGTGTTTGGCTTATTTTACGGAGCATGATTTTTTTTTTTTTTTTAACATTTCTTTATTTTTGAGACAGAGAGAGACAGAGCATGAACCGGGGAGGGTCAGAGAGAGAGGGAGACACAGAATCTGAAACAGGCTCCAGGCTCTGAGCTGTCAGCACAGAGCCCGACGCGGGGCTCGAACTCACATACCATGAGATCGTGAGCTGAGCCGAAGTCGGACGCCCAACCGACTGAGCCACCCAGGCGCCCCCATCATGATGTTTTTAATGTTCATCCATGTTGCAGCAGGTACCAGACCATCATTCCTTTTTATGGCCGAATTTCATCGTGTGGCTATACCACACTTTGTTCCTCTTGTCACCCATCGATAGACATTTCGGTTGTTGCCACCTCTTAGCTATTGTGAATAATGCTGCGACGGACAATGGTGTACAAAGGATCTGAGGCCTTGCTTTTAATTCTTTTGGGTATATACTCAGAGGTGGAATTGCTGTATCATCTGGTAACTCTATGTTTAACTTTTAGAGGACCCGCCAAACTGTTTTCTACGGCAGCCCCCCCAGTTTACGTTCCCACAAACAATGCACAAGGGTCCCGCTTTCTCCACAACCTTACCAACACTTTGTTTTGTTTTGGTTCGTTTTGTTTTGGTTCGAGCCATCCTAATGGGTTGTGTAGTTTTGATTTGCATTTCCCTGAAGACTAGAGAAGTTGAGCCGCTTTCCATGGGTTTGTTGGCCATTTGTATACCTTCTCTGGAGAAATTCCTGTTCAAGTCCTTGCCTCCTGTTTTGTTTTGTTTAAAAATTTTTTAAGGTTTATTTATTACTGAGAGAGAGGCAGAGAGAGAATGAGCAGGGGAGGGGCAGAGAGAGAGGGAGACACAGGATCCGAAGGAGGCTCCAGGCTGTGAGCCGTCGGCACAGAGCCCAACACAGGGCTTGAACTCATGAACCATGAGATGGTGACCTGAGCCGAAGTTGGACACCAACCAACTGAGACACCCAGGCGCCCCTAGTCCTTGCCTCATGTTTTAGTCAGGTTTTTTTCTTGTTGAGTTGTAGAGGTTCCTTATATATTCTGGATATTAATCCCTTATCAGATGTATGATTTGTGGAGAAAATTTTAAACTCCATTCAAAAGAATGTAGCAATGTTACAACTAGTAGTCACCAAAGTCGTGACATCCAGCCTTTTGAATGCTAAAATGAAAACTCTGTTGCCAGCTGGGAGACATGATTCCTTCCAGTCAGTACCTCAGAAATGGGGGCAAGCAACCAACAGCAACAGGTGACAGGAATGAGCACCCAGTGGGGTCAAGGTGGGTGGGGAAGGATGACCAGAACTCAGAGGGTCAAGGGAAAGACCCTGGGTTGTCCCTCCCCGTGTCCCCTGCTTCCTTGGATGTTGACTGAGAAAGACTCTTCTGATTCCTTTCTACTGCCCACCTGGGGATATCCTATCCCAACTTCTCCCCTCCCAACCCTGTTCCCCAACTGGGAACTTCACATTATTTCAGGGCAGCCTTTCATTTCATTTTGTTTCTGGGGCCTCATTCATTCAAGGCTGGCAGGCAATGTAGCTGATGATGAGATGGTTGAAAATCCCCATCTCCCCAAAATAGAGCCGCGGTTAAGAAAATAGCATCAGTTGTAGCGCCATGTTTGAGATCAGTCTTTGAAGCCACTGGCTGCTTTTGAATCCTGGATCTCCTGTTTATGAGCCCTGTGATCTTGGCAAATCAATTCTCTAAGTCTCATTTTCTTCATCTGCCAAAGGGGGATAATAATAGGATCTACATCAGAAGGCTGCGGTGAGGATTAAATGAGATACTTCCTGGAATGTGCTTTGACTAGGGATGGCACGTTGTGAGGGCTTAATAAGCATTAGCTATTATTATCCTCATTCCTTCCAAGGTGCCTCTTAAGTTCTGGAATTGGCGTGTTCCCGTGAATGACCCCAGACATTGCTCCTGTTGGGATTTTCTACTCTGTGCCTTTCCCAGATGGCTGATTGCATGTTCTACAAATAGGTAGTGATGCTTCCAGTTTGTCCAGCATCATATTCAATAACATTAGAAACTGAGTCACAGTGCCCAGATCCAAAGAGGAGAAGAGTTTGTCCCAGAGGAAGATGAATCCTTCAGAGCCGCCCTGCGGAGGGCATGGACAGCGCTATGTGATATTTTCCTTGACTGCCCAAAATAGCATGGCATTCACCTGGGAATCTGATAGAATTTCAGCGTTTGCAGCCAAGAGCCAGATATGGCGGCAGCGGCCCAACCATGGAACGCCCAGGAAGAGATGCATGAATGAACACCTGGCTCAGACCAAAAGCACTATGGCGGAGCAGCTAAGAATGTGAGCACCAGAGTCAGGAGGCCCAGATCCCTACCCTGGTTCTGCTACTCACCAGCTGTGTGACATGGGCAAGGAGCTTAACCTCTCTGGGCCTCAACTATTATCACCTGTAAAGTGGAGACAATGGCACTGCCCACCTCATGCTATTTTGTGAGGATGAATAGTTAATACGTGTATCGGGCTGAGAACAGTGCCTGGCGTAGGGTAAGCCTTCTCTTAGAAACACATGTCATGCTCTGGATTCATCAAGCATGGAACACACAGTGATGGAAGAGAAATGTACCTATCAAAGAGAGACAGATGGAGAGCATGACCCCGGGTCCACCAAGCAGCACGTCGGGATGCGTGGTGAGTGAGAAGATAACGTGGCAGCATGCTTTGATGTTGGCACTTACCGGAGTGGCCGCCCTCGCTATCACACAGAGACACCTGCAGCCAGCGGGGTGGGAATAGGAAGCGGAGGTGGAGAAGGATAAAGAAGCTTCACTGGGGCTTCTTGGGAATGGGTATTGGGAGGTACCCAGGCGAGGGGCACTCATTCCATTCAAAATCTCTCGGAAGAAGACCAGTTTATACTTGCATCTGACTTCAGCAACATCGGCTTCGTTATGTTTTGCCACCAGCCTTTCCCTGCAAGATTACATTAAGATAAATTGTAAAAAAAAACAAAAAACAAAAAACACCCATCTGTGGCTCTCTACACTCCTGCGATGCCCAAAGGAGTATCAGGGAGCGGCCGAGGGTGCTTCCAAACAGGCGTGAGGCGGCTGCCGTTTGCGTCCCTGCCTGGTGTCCCAGAAACACCTCCACCCGCCCTGTGTTTTCCCAGTGGTAAACTGCCAGTTCTCAGGTTTCAAACCCCTTTGCGTTTGGCATCTTGGCAATGGTTCCCTTCCTGGCTCAACTGGCCTTTCTGGCACCCGCTCTTGTTAAATTCATCAGCTGGAAGCAGCTGTGCAGCCTGATGCCGAAAAGTGCCGAATCGGGACAGTTCGAACCTGCTCTCGGTCACTGGCTGTGTGAGTTTAGGCCAATCGCTCCCTCTCTTAGAGCTTTAGTTTCCGTCTCATCACGATGGGGATCACCTGCACCTTCCAGGGCTGTTGGGAGGATTACAGGAGATAAAGGAGCCCTTGCATACCTGGCAGAGCTGGGGTGAGATAACTGGGAGCTATTATTAGCCAGCATAGGCTAGCACAGCCAGGCCCTGCAGCTGCTCTTCTGAATCCCTAGCCCTGCTCCCTCCTTCCTCCTGGACTCCAGGTTTTAGGAGTGGGATAATTACTAAGCGCCGAAATCCGGGTGGGTGCAGGTACATCTAAAATTACAAACAAACACATTTCACAAATAAAATTACAAACCAGCTCGTGACAAACTGTTCCAGCTGTCCAGATTGTAGGGCACCATTTGCCCCAGGCAGCTAACTGTTGCTGTTTTGTGAAGTCGTTTGAACCAGGGGGGAAGGGGGGGTGGGAGTGAGGACAGCGTGGCAGGGTCCTAGATGCCAGGCTCTGCTATTGGCTGATCTGGGGGGAAAAAAAAGACTCTCATGGAACCCACCCACGGGAAGGGGGAAGTCAGTGCCTCTCTGTTCTCTGTGTTCTAACTGAATTACTCTCGAGGGCTGGGGACAATTGAGCCAGAAGCAGGCGGTACTAGGATTTGTCTTTGGCACCAGGGTAACCAGACTCTCAACTGTTCATCATACCCACTCTTGCAAAACAAAACAAACAACAACAAACCCAGGTGCCTTTCGCCAATATTAAGCAGAATGGTGTCCTCTGAAGTGAGTTCACAGAGACTACAACGGGGCCGGCCGGCTGGGTATTTGACGACCTTTCACAGGACTGGAATGAGCTCGAGTCTTCCAGACAGAAACAAAACAAAGAGATCTTGGGTCCTTTAACTCATAGGAAAACAGTCTTTATCTCTTTGAGGTCAGCCTCCTCCCTCCTTGTCTAGTTATATTAATATCAAATGAAGGACACAAAAGGGTCAAACGTGCCCCTGCTTATCTCTTAGCCAAATCCAGCCTTTCCTTGCTGAGGGCAAGCTTTTAAGACAGGCCAGTTTCAGGCGACCCAGACCCTCTCGGAGTTCCCAGGGGCCCCCTGAGGTCCTTCCTCCCATCAGGCAGGTATGGAGTTCCAACCTCCCTGCTTCATGAAAGTCGGAGGTAACGTGGCCATAAGGACTCAGCAGTACTCCTCTGTTGCTTTGTGCAACCCAAACGAAGCTTTCTGTTGAGCGAAAGGGAAAGGGGGGATCTAGGAAGACACAAAATTCCCTGTGGCATTTCTAAGTGGGCCTGTAATTATACATACACAGGTATGTTATCTGCTCTAAAAACAAAACTCGTGATGGGGTGGGGGGCGGTCGTAGACTAACCTTCCCTGAAAAATCTCCTAAGACAATCTTGGCTATGGGTTTTTCTCTTCCTCTCCCTCTCCCCTCATCTTTCCTAGCTCCTTCTCCTTTGTTCCCCTCCGTGGACGTTTCTGGAGGAAGGCAAACCAGCACCATCCATCCCCTGCAGAGCATAAAAACAGAAGTAGAGATGGTCGGAAAGGCAAACCCAGCCACAGCCTCCAAGCTTGCACAGTATCCTCTGGCAACCAGAGCGGTCCCGGGACGGCTGGAGAAGTCTTGAGTCACTGGCTTGTGGACTCTTTTCTTGTCCTTAATCCTCAAGCCCGCCAAATCTCTGCAGGTCTCTTGGGGTGATCTCAGAAGCGGCCCACTGGTCCCAGCACCTGAGTGTCCTGGAGTGCAGCTCCTTACTGACCAGACGATGGGGCATATGAGCCCCAGAGGACTGGAAAAGGAATCCAAAATCGAAAAAAGAACCCCAGCGTCTCCCCATCTACAAGCTCCTACGTTCCTTCTTTATGAGGAGAGCGAGCGGGAACTTCTCCACACAAAAGGGCTGGGCTTGGGGGGCCTGGGTGTCTCAGTCGGTTGAGCGACAGACTTCAGCTCGGGTCATGATCTCACAGCTTGTGAGTTCGAGCTCCGCGTCGGGCTCTGTGCTGACAGCTCGGAGCCTGGAGCCTGCTTCGGATTCTGTGTCTCTCCCTCTCTCTCTGCCCCTAACCCACTCGCATTCTGTCTCTGTCTCTCTCAAAAATAGTAAACATTTAAGAAAAACAAAAGGGCTGGGCTGCACGGAGGGGCTGCCTACCTCAAGAGGAGACCAAGAATCTCTTTGGTATGCAGGGAAGCAAGACCTGGAGTTTCCCTGGGGCTTCTCTCGGGCCACTCGGTCTTACCTCAGCTTTGGAATTGGAGAGAGGCACCAGGATGGTGGGAACCCCACCTCCACCCCTGCCTCTATATATCTGCCCCTGCCCCTGGAGGGAAAAGCTTTCCTTCCCTTATATATGGGAGCCTTGGATACAAGTAGCTTCAGTTGATCACTTTTCTTTGTTTTCCTGTGTGTGCATGGGAGCCACAAAAAACAAAAACAAAACAGGAGGGTTGTTGTTATCGCTATGGAGATTTTTTTTTTTTTTTTTTTAGCAGTTAAACAAAGTTACAGAAGAACCTCTAAACTTCGGTGCAGAGGACTAAACATAACCTTCAATCTTTGAAGGATTCCTGGAACACTGTTTAGGTGAGTAGAGAATCCCCACTTATCCACAGGGTTTTGATCTTTGCTGCCCGGCCCCTCCACACATGCCAAACAGACAACGTGTCCAAACCCCAGAAGCTCCAACTCTCGTGAAGTTCAATCAGAAAGTCATCTGAAGGAGACTGAGAAGAAACAGAGCGACAAGGCCGCAGAGGGGCTGTGACAAATCACACCAACAGTAGCTCACACCGCCCCGTGCTGTAAACGGATTACCCCACTCGAATATCACAACACCCTAGGGAGGAGGCATCACGTTCCTCCCCATTTTACAACTCCTGAGCCAGCGTAGAAGACAGTGGCCCAACACGCGGTTGCTTGAGTCACGTGGCTAGGTTCAACTCCTGATTCCATCACCATCTGGCCCTGTGACCTTAAGCAGAGTCCCTAAGTATCCCGTGCCTCAGTGTCCTCATCTGTAAAATGGGGACAGTAATAGGACCTAGAGTAGCTGCGAAGAGTGAGAAAAGAGACACAAAGTGATTAGAGCAGTGCCGAGCACAGAGTAAATCACGCGTTATCACTGTGACCTCATTCACCCAGCTGGGAGGCTATGGAGCCAGATTAGATCTGAGGATTAGATCCAAGTTATCTGGCCGCCCAGGTCTCTGGCTCCAGGTTGGGCAGGGAGCTTCTAGGAAACTAGAAGCAAGGAGCTGCTGACAAAGCCCTGGGGGCATGGCCTTGCCTCTCCCGCTCACCCAGGTCTGGGTTTTCTCTTTCACACGAAGGCCAAGCTGCAGCTCAAACACCCTTGGACACGTTCAGCAGCGGTGAATCACAAACACACAGACCAGGCCCGTGAGATCCCTTCTGTCCCTGCCATGGCCAGTTTGTGATGCAAAACCCTGCCCCAAGCACCGATTCTGGGCGGCCTTTGCTGTACCTTTCAGGCCTGATGTCCTGCCAAGCGCTGTGCTTGAGGCGGCCACATTCTCCAGTCTGGCCTCTTGGGCACCACTCTTTTCCACGAACTATTCAATGAGCTCTTTCTTCAGCCCAGCCATGCATCAGTGAGGGCCGACGTGGCTTTGGCTCACTACCGCCAATCAGAGTGATTGCTGGATTCCAATTACCAGTTGTGGTGGCGGCGAGGGAGGCTCTCCCTGCTGGGGGCTGTTCTTTCTCGGGTATTCCCCTGGCTGGTGCTCTCATCCTGGTAACTATTCCTGAGGGGCTTCTATGATTGTTGCTAAGGCAATCACTCCCTACCCCACACCCACTGTCAGGCAGGGCCTCCCCGAGCTCAGAGAAATAGACCCAACACTCAGGCCCATGTCATTGCTTAGTGGAAAGGCTCAAGGGACATCTAGTATCCCCAAGTATCCTCCCCACTAATCAACCATCCAGCCAAAGATAGACTTACATCTCTTCATTATAAGTATTCCTTTAGGTTGTATTTAACCTAAGCCTGTGTTCCAGGTTGCCACCTAGTTTATACCTGTTATCCTAATAATTGTTAATAGGGTCCCTTTCATTCTCAAAAGTGTCTCGGTTTGGGCATGAACTATCTGGTCCTTCTAGTTTTAGTACACTTTCTCTCTGGGGGACTCCCGTTGAGATGTGCATGGTCCCTGGGCACTTGCATGTGCCAGTCCAAGGTACAGAAAAGTCCTTATGGGACTTTGAGATATTGTTCTAGGTTTGTTCTATTGGTGGGGGCCAACAAGGGCAGGGGGAAAGGGGGTGAAAGAGGGGAGAGACTTCAGATCAACTAGGCTTAAGAAAAGACTTAGGGGGCGCCTGGGTGGCGCAGTCGGTTAAGCGTCCGACTTCAGCCAGGTCACGATCTCGCGGTCCGTGAGTTCGAGCCCCGCGTCGGGCTCTGGGCTGATGGCTCGGAGCCTGGAGCCTGTTTCCGATTCTGTGTCTCCCTCTCTCTCTGCCCCTCCCCCGTTCATGCTCTGTCTCTCTCTCTGTCCCAAAAATAAATAAAAAACGTTGAAAAAAAAATTAAAAAAAAAAAAAAAAAAAAAAAAGAAAAGACTTAGGGTTCTATCTTTACCTTCCCTGACAACCCCAGTCTGGTCAGGTGCCATCTTCTGTGTTTTCCGACCTTCCCTGGGTGAACTCCAGGATAGCAATTGTCTTGATCCACCAGATTCTCCACCGGACCATAAGTTTCCCAAGGGCAAGGACTACATGTTACTCAGCTTTCTATCCCCAGCGTCTAATCTCATGTTTGGCACATAGTAAGCATTCATTAAAAATTTTCCCTGAATGAATAAATGAATCTGAGACTCAACGTCTTCATCTGTGAAAGGGAAAGCCTAGCCTTTCAAGACGGTTGTGAGGCATAGAGGTATTTGTGTACACTGTTTAACACATGCCCAGCTACTAGAGACTTTCATTAAATAATAACTTGTTTGCTATCATTAGTATTAGTCATGCAATCAACCTCAAAGCAGCCCCACTAAAACCAAGCTGGAAGACTGGGACTGCACCTCCCAGAGAGCTGCCATCTCATAGTGATGACTTTTCCCCCTAGAGGGAAGTTCAATGTCAGTTGGGTTCTCGTACAAGGACTTCTTGGCACAGAAGGGGAAACATACAAGGTGATTTGTTCCACACTCACTTAGGGTCACCCGTTCTTAGAAAATAAGGCAAATAAGTCAAATGGGTAGGGGAAGCACTGGGTGTTTGGGATGGGTCTGTAACATTGCTGGTTGCAGAAAGTGTGGGTGAGGTGCAGAGGGTGCAGAGCAAATATGATAAATGGGGAGGGTGTTCCAAGGACATCTGCTTTGCAGTATGGTGCAGGACCAGCATGTCAGCTCCATTCCCTGTTTCATTCTCAGAAAGTCCTAGGAGATGGGATTTTATTACCCCATTTTCACTTGAGAACACTGAGAGGAGTGGTTAGATAGCTTACCTGGGGTTCAACAGCCGCTGAGAAGCAGCACTGAACACTGGGATTCACCCCAGGTCTGCCTGGGCCAGAGCCTACATGCATTCTTCCCAGTTTGCCGTCTTTCCCAAGGTGGTCCTAGGGTAAGGAAAGCAAGAAAGATCTGAGATGAGGTAACCTAATTTCCATGTCCTGACCCAACTTACAGGAGGTGGGACAGCGTGGGGCTTATTCCTAGCATGGGGTCTGGCCTATGGCAAGCTCTTGGCAGACATCAAATGGAGCCAATGAGAACTGAGTTCAGGTGAGTCTTGCCAGACCATGGCAGTAGGGGAGAAGGAGGTACCGTCTGCATCATTCCCAAATGCTCTTTGCTTCACCCACAGGGTTGTGAATTAGGAACCCAGAGACAAATGTAATTATATATTTTGCTCAGAAACCATTACCTTTCATCTTTTTTATTTTATTTTATTGTTTTGAGAGAGAGACAGAGTGTGGGCAGGGGAGGGGCAGAGAGAGAGAGGGAGACACAGAATCTGAAGCAGGCTCCAGGCTCCCAGCTGTCGGCACAAAGCCCGATGCGGGGCTCCAACTCATGGACTGTGAGATCATGACCTGAGCTGAAGTCGGCCGCTTAACCGCCTGGGCCATCCAGGTGCCCCGTCATCTTATTTATTTTAAATAGGAGAGATAACAGTGCCCATGAGATGTCTGTAAAAATACAGTTGGCCTAAACAGCATTTATATATGTGTGTGTGTGTGTGTGTGTGTGTGTGTGTGTGTGTATATATATATGTATATATATATAAATTTACATAATTATATATATTTACATAGCTTATATAAGTTATATTATAAATTATTTTATAACTATATATAATTTACATAATTATATGTGTGTGTGTGTGTGTGTGTATATATATATGTATATATATATATATAATTTACAACTTTTGCTTAATAAACTTTTCTTTCATTCCAAGACAGTTTAAAATGAGAATTTCTACTTATACTATTTTGGAGCTGGGAAGAATTGTAAGGGTTAAATTGTAGTGTAGGGCTAACCTGTAGCCTTAAGAAATAACAGCTTTGTTTTAACACTGTAGATTAAGAGATAACAGCCTTGTCCTATCAATCAAGGGAACAAAAGTTTAAGGAAAATCAACTGGTTTAGTGTTTGATTGGGTTGGGGCAAGGGCATATCTGAACTGTTTCCACCCCCATCTGGGAACTATTTCTTTGTTCTGTCCCCAGGTGATGATAAGACGATATGGTCGGCTATAAAAACTCTGTACCCCGCTGGCTGTTGGAGAACGCACTCTGGTCAAGAGTGTGGGTCCCGATCGGTTGGCCTTGCCTCTCATTGCAATAAATTTTGTTGTGACTGTCACTGGTGCCCGTAGCATTCTGTTTCAGGAGTTGTGTGGATGCAACAAGAATCTTGGCATTTATCTGATCAGACGCCCCATTCTTCAGATGAGAAAGGTGAGACACAGTATCATGTGGTTTGTCTAAGGCCAGGCTCCCTGGACTGATAGAGCTGGTTAGAAGGCCTGAGCACTCTCTCTAGACCACAAGTTTTCAAATTGTGGAGAGTGAGCCATTAGTGCGTAGTGAAATCAATTTTATAAGCTACAAGCAACTTTTTATTTTTATTTTACTTAAAAAAATTTTTTTTAATAGACTTCATCCTTTAGAGCAGTTTTCGGTTAATATGAAAACGGCACAGAAGGTACATATGCTTTAACTGATGAACAAATATTTTTTTAAACAAATTTTTTTTTAACGTTTATTTATTTTTGGGACAGAGAGAGACAGAGCATGAACGGGGGAGGGGCAGAGAGAGAGGGAGACACAGAATCGGAAGCAGGCTCCAGGCTCTGAGCCATCAGCCCAGAGCCCGACGTGGGGCTCGAACTCACGAACCGCGAGATCATGACCTGAGCCGAAATCGGACGCTCAACCGACTGAGCCACCCAGGCGCCCCTGATGAACCAATATTGATACAGGATTATTAACTAAAGTCCATCGTATGTGCTGGGGTTCGCTATTTGTGTCATTCATTCTGTTGGTTTTGACAATGCATTATGTCATGTGCCCATCATTACCATATCACACAGAATAGTCTCTGTGCCCTGCAAGTGTCCCGTGCTCAGCCTAGTAATCCCTTCCCTACTCCCCCTGGACCTCTGGTTCAATTTTTTATATGTAAGATAGCATAAAATTCTAAAAATCATAGTGCACACATTATAGTATGGTACCAATTCATGAAACTTTTGTTTTAGATACATATGTACATATATGTGCATTTAGGCTATAGCGTAAAATATATTTGTGGATTGGAACAAAAAGATGTCTGACAAACATTGCTCTAAACTTTCTCATACATAAAACTCTAGGGAATGAATCCAGAAAATGAATCCACAGATGGAATATTTCAAATATAAGACCAAAACAAGAAGAAAAATAAAAAAACTAACTAAGAGACATTAAAAATTTCCTGAAGAGTGAGTACAAAGAGGTCAGAAAGTTACTGCTTTTCCCCAAATCAGTTTTGATTTTAGTCTCTTTTTTGGGACTGCAAATCATTTGGATTCAAAGACTTTAATGTTCTTAGAGTATGAGATATGGGAAGGGGCTGGAGGGTTGGGTGGGAGCAAGGGTTTTATCCTTACAAACTCATTCTGTTCAAAATTTCCAAAAATGTTATCTCTGAATAGTAATCAACAACAACAACAAAATTTCTTTCAAGGAGCATTTATTGAGGTTTGTTTGGCTACACAGCTATTGATTTTTCCATCGACAGGGCTGCTGCTGTATTTAACTTCATGTCATGCCAAGTATCTGAAGATTTCTACAGGATTCGATTTTATGCTTGAGCTGGATTCCTCAATTTAAAAAAAAAATTTTTTTTTTAACATTTATTTATTTTTGAGAGACAGAGGCAGAGCATGAGCAGGGGAGGGGAGAGAGAGAGAGAGATACAGAATCTGAAGCAGGCTCCAGTCTCTGAGCTGTCAGCACAGAGCCTGACGCGGGGCTCGAACTCACAAACGTGAGATCATGACCTGAGCCGAAGTGGGGCACTCCACCGACTGAGCCATCCAGGTGCTCCTGGATTCCTCAATTTTTAAAAAATCTCCTTTCCATGCATATTGGTACCTCATCTGTCCAGGGGAGATGTGGAATCTAGATACACCAGTGTGTCTCAGAGAAATCCTGATTTCAAACTTTGAATTGCGTTGGCTGATAGCATGGTCTATGGGTAGACGAGGGTTCAACTCCCAGGTTCTACTAATTGCTTCATGAGCTTGAAAAGGGATTCTCTCTTAGTATTCTCTTTCAAGAATAATGTATAAAAATTCTCTATTAAATGATGCTAAGATTGTATTAGGAGCTTCTCCTCGTATGAGTGATGTGTTGGGTTCAACTCTTTGGATGGGATTTCTAATCCTATCAACAACCTATGACATAGAAATTATTGTACTCATTGAACAGTTGAACTAATTTAAGCTCAGAAAGCTTAAGGAGGACACCCAACGTCACCCAGAAAGATAGTGGTTGAGCTAAACTGGAACCCATGTCTGGAAGCGCATGGGCTTTTTCTTCTGTGTCCCCAGGGCCGTAGTGCTTGATACATAGTACTGCTCAGTACATAGTTCCTGAAGAAATGACTGATGGAAGATCAAAGGCATAGCAAAGATTTGGGGTTGGTTTTAAGGATAAGTAAGATAATATTATTGCTATACTTGGCATTCATTGAGCACTTACTTTGTGTCAGATACTATGTTAAAAAATTGTTTAATGTTTATTTATTTTTGAGAGAGAGAGAGAGAGAGAGCATGCATGTGCGCTGGGGAGGGGCAGAGAGAGAGATGGGGACAGAGGATCCGAAGCAGGCTTTGCTCTGACAGCAGGAACCCAACATTGGGCTCGAGCCCACGAACTGTGAGATCATGACCTCAGCCCAAGTTATATGCTCAACCAACTGAGCCATTGAGGCGCCCCTGTGTCAGATACTATGTTAAAGGCTTTACTTGTATTAAACTATATACACACTGCATATAATGGAATTAACATGAGGTATGGCATATAGTAAAGACATCGGTATTACTGATGTTATTATATACCACTATAATGGTAGATAACAGCATTATAGCAAAAGAGCTTGTAATGTTATGATCTCTTCAACTTACACACTCGGTGATTTTCTCTGAGCCGTATTGACCAGGTCAACTGGGGGGCAGCCCTTTCAGCAGTGAACTAGCCCCCAACCTGCTTTCTCCCTCAACCTCTTTCTCACACAGGCGCAATTACAACATGCTGTGTTGGTCAATCCCCCTTTTTTTTTCAGTATATGTGTTGCTGAGGCAAGCACGGTGTTGGCCAATTCCTAAATTACATAAGAAGCCCTCTGTGTGCTTTTTGGGTGGGAGGGGACCAAAGGGGTTGCAGTCTTGTGCTGGCATCTAGTTTGCATAACGTGCTCTTCTCTTTCGGCTTGAATTGAGAAAGAAGCCATGTGGTCTGGTGGCAGCAGCTGGGAGGAAAGGGTGGTGACTCAGCAGGGCTGTGAACAGAACAGTGCAGGGGCAACTCTGAGGAGCAGCAAAGATCAGCCTCTTCCTGGCCGCAAGGGAGGCGTGTGCTCTGAGCAAAATCAGCCCAACAGGCAGCCCTGGTTTGTGGGAAGGAAAGGAAGGAAGTGGTCCGTGGTAGGACCTGGTCAGGCTGTGTCAGTGGGCTTGCGGACAGTGTGAAGAAGGTCCGGGGAACTGAACTGGAAGTTCTTTGTGACCTGAGCGCGCACATTTTAAAGTGGGGAAGTACAGGGTATTGCCCATGGGTCTTGAGCCTGTGACCTTGAAATTGAACTTCTAGATGGTAACTGGAATCCTCAGGAAGTACATGCCACAAGTAGGAATATTATGCATATTTTTCTAAATAGAGCACTTGATTACCATCATAGATAAGCATTCCATCTAGTGTCCCTACTACTGAACCCAGTATCAATATATTTTGACATGGGACTCCTATAAATATGAAGTCACTGTTAGCTTTAGTGACTTGAAGGTCTTTCAACAAAAATTCTCAGGAGAGAGATCTTAGAGTTTATTCATTTGCTTGTTTATTCATTCATTCATGCACTCAATCTACAATTTATCATCCTTTTAAGAAATTATTTATATTCTCTGAGTTATACCTGATGGTGACCTGACCAGAAAGTCAGAAGACTGGTATCTGAGTCCCATTTTTGCTAGTACTTAATTGTGAGATTTTGGGAAAGTTGGTAAAATGTCGGGAAAAATTCTTTGCCTGTATTCTAAGAAACTTTTTAAAAAAGGCACCTGAGATAATGTATGGAAAGTACAGAAATGGTACTTTAGGAAATCACTGCATTTTATCTATTGAAGAAACTGAGACACAGAGTGAACAAAAAATGTGCCCAAAGTCATAATTAGCTAGTAAGGGAGGGCCAAGGATAAGATATAAATTCTAGTGACAGGACAGGTTAGAGGCTGGAACTGATTCATGAGAACAATTTCTTTTTTTCAGTAGGATGCACGTGACTGTACGAAACATCAGTCCACTGAGGTACAAAGGGTTACTTACTGAGTATACAGAGATCTCTCCCAGGATCCAAGGATAGAAAACAAAGTATTGGTCGGGCTTCATTCAAATTGGCCAGAGAACTGGGAAACCCTCAGGAATAGGATGGCTCTTCCCTGGATCTCTTGGTCTCTGATTCTGAGCCGGTTCAGCCTTTTCTCCATTTTACCTGCCTTCCTCCATTCAATCATCCTGTGAGACACACACAACAGGACTGCTCATCCTGGACCTATACTGTGACCACTAAGTTCCAGCACCCACCCACAATTGGCATTCCGTCCTGAAATTCTCCAAGGATGAAGGAATTAGCCTGGATCAGACAAGTCATTTCTGAGCAAGTGATTCGTTCTTCCTGGGTCAGGTGTGTGCTCACTCCTGGTCCAATCGGCTGTGGGGTTTCCCACCCCCCCCACCACCACCACCCATCTCTAGAAGTCACATTATCTCACATTATCTTGTGCAGCTTCCAGAGAGCTGTGGGTGGCAAGGGTGCTAAACTGCCAGGCTGGATGTTATCACAGAGAGAGAGGAACTATTTATAGGTAGAGTGTATTTGGAATGATTTTATGATGTAATTTCAATTATGAAATTTAAGACCCAAATTTCCTGGTCAAAAAAAATCAATTCAATTTAATAAATACTGTGTCAGGCTCTGAAGATCAACACATAGGTCTACAAGATATGTCCACAAATAGCTGTAATATAAAACAGTCTATGAAAGTTTCTTAAAAACTCTTACAAAATTACATGGAAGCATAGAAAAGGATTACATTTTCTGGGGGAGTGAGATGGTTTCACTGAGTAAGTGCAACTGAAGATACGTCTTTTTTTTTTTTTTTTCCTGAATGTGTTTCTTTCTTTCTTTAACTTTATTTTTTATTTTTAAAAATTTACATCCAAATTAGTTAGCATATAGTGCAACAATAATTTCAGGAGTATATTCCTCAGGGCCCCTTACCCATTTAGCCCATCCCCCCTCCCACAACCCCTCCAGTAACCCTCAGTTTGTTCTCCATATTTATAAGTCTCTTCTGTTTTGTCCCCCTCCCTGTTTTTATATTATTTTTGTTTCCCTTCCCTTATGTTCATCTGTTTTGTCTCTTAAAGTCCTCATATGAGTGAAGTCATATGATTTTTGTCTTTCTCTGACTAATTTCACTTAGCATAATACCCTCCAGTTCCATCCACATAGTTGCAAATGGCAAGATTTCATTCTTTTTGATTGCTGAGTAATACTCCATTGTGTGTGTATGTATATGTATATTTATATATATACACCACATCTTCTTTATCCATTCATCCATCGATGGACATTTGGGCTCTTTCCATCCTTTGGCTATTGCCGATAGTGCTGCTATAAACATTGGGGTGCATGTGTCCCTTCGAAACAGCACACCTGTATCCCTTGGATAAATGCCTAGTAGTGCAATGCCTGGGTCCTAGGGTAGTTCTATTTTTAGTTTTTTGAGGAACCTCCATACTGTTTTCCAGAGTGGCTGCACCAGCTTGCATTCCCATGGAGATATGTCTTGAAGTATTCATTTAACTTTTATAGAGAGAGATGGGAGGTCAGGAGGACACACATGAAGTAATGGGAAAAGAATGAACAAAAAATGGGAACAAATTACGTGTGACTCTGAGAGGGCAAAAACTAAAGTGTGGCTAAAGAGCAGGGTGCGGGGGAGAGAAAAAGAAGCCAGCATGAACCCACTGGCCTCAGCTATACGCCTGATGTTTTTAGACGTTCCCTTGTTTCATCCTTTCAGCAATCCATGAGATGGCATCTACTGTCACTATTTCACCAAGAGCACAAAGGCTGAAGCCATTCTCTCCGTTGTGCCATGATGAGGATGAGGTGGAGTGGGTGACAGGGCAGATGGAGGGAGGTCTTCCTGCTACATAACAAGTCCACACTTGGTGTGCCTGACTGGCTCAGTAGGGAGAGCACGTGACTCCTGATCTTGGGGTTGTAAGTTTGAGCCCTTCGTTGGGTGCAGACATTACTTAAAAATCTTTGAAAAAACAAAACAAGTCCATGCTGGGCAGGAAGTCATGCAGGAATTCTGAGCACAGAAGGGCATGATCAGATCTGAATAATAAAAAAACAATGCTGGTGGTAATGTGAGGATTATTCTTTCTCTTTCCTTCATTCATTTCATTAAAAATATATATTGAAAACTTACTGTGGGCCAAGACCTTGTACTAGGCCTTAGGAAAAAATGTTATGCATGCCAGACACAGTCCCAATTCTCATGAAGTTTACAGTCTTTCTTTGTGTGTGTGTATATAATACAGTTTTATATATACTCTTCTCCGTTTTATTTTATATACACACGTGTGTGCATATATGTGTATATGTATATATACATATACATATATACATACATACGTATACATACATATATATATGTACATGTATACAAGAGTAAACCTTTACATTTTAATTATCTTTTAGCTCACAAAAATAGTAAGATAACATTCTTCTTTTAAAAATTCTCTTAAGGGGCACCTGGGTGGCTCAGTCAGTTAAGCAGCTGACTTTGTCTCAGGTCATGATCTTGCTGCTCTTGGGTCTGGGCCCCATGTCGGGCTCTGTGTTGACAGCTCAGAGCCTGGAGCCTGCTTCAGATTTTGTGTCTCCCTCTCTCTCTCTCCCCCTGCCCTACTCATCTCTGTTTCCCTCTCTCTCTCTCTCTCTCTCTCAAAAATAGACATTAAAACATTTAAAAAAATAAAAATTCTCTATATATTCTGGATATTAATCCCTTATCAGATATAGTTTGCAAATGTTTTCTCCTATTCCATGAGTTGCCATTTTATTCTGTTAACAGTGTCTCTTAATGCACAAAAGTATTTAATTTTCATAAAGTCAAAGTAGTCTATTTTTTTTCCTTTTTTTCCTGTGCCTTGGTGTCATATCCAAGAAATCATTGCCAAATCCAATGTCAGGAAGATATCCCTCTATTTTTTTGGTAAGAGTTTTATAGTTTAAGGTCTTTGATCCATTTAATTTTTGTAGATGATGTAAAGTAAGTGTCCAACCTCATTCTTTTGCATGTGGATGTACATTTTCCCAGCACCATCATTTGTTGAAAAGACTGTCTTTTCCTCATTGAATGGTCTTGGCACCCTTATAAAAATCATTTGAAAATCATATAATTGAGAGTTTATTTCTGGGCTCTCTGTTTTCTTTCATTGATCTATATGTCTGTCCTACACCAGGATTGCACTGTTTTGATTACTATAGCTTTGTAGTAAGTTTTGAAATCAGGAAGTGTGAGTCCTCCAAATGTGTTCTTTTTCAAGGTTGTTTTGGCTATTTAGGGTCCCTTGAGATTCCATATGAATTTTAGGAGTACTATTTTCTACTTCTGCCCCCCAAAAAGCCATCAAGATTTTGATAGCAATTATATTTGAATCTGTAAATTACTTCAGGTAGTATTTACATAGCATTTTGAACTCATGAAATGCCACCAAATTGTACACTTTAAAATCGTTAATTGTAGGTTATGTACATTTCAGGTCCATTTTTTTTTTTTAAAGATTGGGCAATTATGTCTGAGGAGCCAGTATGCAGGTGGTATGAGGCAGCGGGAAGGGCAAGGAGGGACGTTGCGTCTGAAGAACTCTAATGCAGAAGACTTTAGGGCAGGTGAAGGTCCCTGTAGTTGAGCAGTAAAAATGCTGGGAGGTTGGGGCGCCTGGGTGGCTTGGTTGGTTAAGCGTCCGACTTCAGCTCAGGTCATGATCTCGCGGTCCGTGAGTTCGAGCCCCGCGTCGGGCTCTGTGCTGACGGCTCAGAGCCTGGAGCCTGTTTCAGATTCTGTGTCTCCGTCTCTCTCTGCCCCTCCCCCGTTCATGCTCTGTCTCTCTCTGTCTCAAAAATAAATAAACGTTAAAAAAAAAAATTAAAAAAAAAATGCTGGGAGGCTAAGGTGTTCCAAAAGTATCCATGAAGATTAGTTCCTCGCAAGGAGATTCAAGTCTACGGTTTCAGAAGGATCCATGCGAGGCTGGGAATGGGGTTCATCACTGGGGTGCATTGGAGATAGATGGGATTATAGGAGAATTTTATTATTATAATATCTTTTTAAAGAGAAAGAATAATGAAAATTGTCTTAAAGCTGTAATATAGGAGCTTTAATTTAGGAAAAAGAAGCTAATGAGCTAGGTGCTCCCCCTTTTTTTAAATTACCATGGGAATGTCAGGAAGGTGTTAGATGATACAGGCATGGATACGGAGTGGGCGTGCCAGCTGGGTTAATCTCTTATTTATTTTTTCAGAGTAATGGTCTGGCAATAGTACTGAGGAGCTGGGAAATGGCTAACTCTGCTTCCCGACCCTCAGGTATACGAGGCTTGGTAGAACAAACATCCCTCAACACAAGACTGAGGGAAGGGAAACTGTTTTTGTAAGATAACCAGATTTCAGTTAAGGCAAGCAATGGGAGACAGTCTAGGGATGTGAAGGGCTTGTTCAACATGAAATGGGGATCCAAAGGAAACAGCAGAAGGGCATGAGAAAGAAAGGAGTAGCAGGGGAATGAGTGTAGGAAGGCCCAGGGTGGTGTGGGGTCCAGTGTACAGGGTAAGATGGGTGACTGGAGGCATGTACATTTGAGGCACTTACATAGTATGCAAACAGCGTGGTTCAGTGAGGAATAGCAGCCTTAAGGGCCCAGAGACACCCGTGATGTCAAGTTTAGGAACAGTGGAATAGGCCTCCTGGGATCTGAACAGGATGCTGGACTTTAGCTGGGACACTGGATGGTAGGATCTGGATACACAATAAAACAACAGTACAAAGTCACAGAAGTAGACAGTAGCATGGATTACTTGGGGGCCCTTGAGCAAACCAGACTAAAGCTGAAGGTCTGGGCTGGGATTACAAGGCTATCTCCTAAGGGTGCGGCTGGGTTCTGATGAGATTTAAAAGCCAGCAGAGGAGTTAAGATATGATTTGTAGGAAGTGTCCACGGACAGATGAAAGGATAAAGAAGATGTGGTGTATATATACAACGGAGTATTACTCGGCAAGCAAAAAGAATGAAATCTTGCCATTTGCAACAACATGGATGAAACTACAGTGTATTATGCTAAGCGAAATTAGTCAGAGAAAGACAAATATCACATGACTTCACTCATATGTGGATTTAAGATACAAAACAGGTGAACATAGGGGAAGGGAATATATAAATTATATAATATATAATATAAATATAAAAACAGGGAGGGGGACAAAACATAAGAGACCCTTAAATACAGAGAACAAACAGGGTTGCTGGAGGGGCTGTGGGTGGGGAGATGGGCTAAATGGGTAAGGGGCATTAAGGAGGACACTTGTTGATATGAGCACTGGGTGTTGTACGTAGGGGATGAATCACTGGATTCTACTCCTGAAATCATTATGGCACTATATGCTAACTAACTTGGATGTAAATTCAAAAAAAAAAAAAAAAAAAGACATGATTTGTAAGAAACAGGTTCATTACAGGGTTTTGCCAGTGGAGGGACAGATGAAAACACCATTTAAGGAAGATTAGTGTGAGAAAAATCCATGCAAAAAGTGGATAGGGGCCAGAAAGATTGGACTTGCTATCGATTTTTCTACCTAAACATGATGCGGTGTAGGATTGGACTAGGAAGGACAAGAAATGAAAACAAGTTTCAAAATGAAAACATTGTTTCTTTTTTTTTTAATTTTTTTTAATGTTTATTTATTTTTGAGACAGAGAGAGACAGAGCATGAACGGGGAGGGTCAGAGAGAGAGGGAGACACAGAATCTGAAGCAGGCTCCAGGCTCTGAGCTGTCAGCACAGAGCCTGACGTGGGGCTTGAACCCACAGACCGTGAGATCATGACCTGAGCCGAAGTTGGACGCCCAACCGACTGAGCCACCCAGGCGCCCCTGAAAACACTGTTTCAAAATGAAAACGAGTAGCGCTTGTTTTATACATGGATGAGGTGATGAAAAGAATTAAAAGCCTTCAAAATTTTGGACCTGGCTGATTGAGAGAAAGAAGGAACAGGATCAGTTTGTGGGGAAGGAGAGGGCAGTGATGACTTTGATTTGGGACCTAGATTTGTTTGAATCATACAGGTAAATGAGACTCTCCATCTGACCAAATGGGACAACTATCACATTTTATAGATAAGGAAATCTTTAGTTTGAAAGGACACAGGACATCCTGCCAGAGGCAGTTGGCCATTCATAGCTGTACTTCAGTGACGGAACAAAACTGGTGATACCCATTTTCGAGTCACATGAATAGCCATGTCAAACAATTCTGTAAGAATGGATGAATTATTCAAGAGAGAGGGAATGGAGTGAGGAGAGAAGACAGAGGACATAGGAGGAGATAGCAGAAAACTGAATCAAGAGGTAGAAAAGAGACAGGAAGGTTAATTTGTTTATTTTTCTTTATATTTTGTATTTGCTTTATTATTTTATATTACAAAATTGTAATCACTTTTATATGCATATTTTTAGGTTGTGGAACGAATCATCTGAGTTTCCATTATTTCTTTTTTTTTAATTTTTTTTTTAACGTTTTTATTTATTTTTGAGACAGAGAGAGAGAGAGCATGAACAGGGGAGGGTCAGCGAGAGGGAGACACAGAATCTGAAACAGGCTCCAGGCTCTGAGCTGTCAGCACAGAGCCCGACGAGGGGCTCGAACTCACGGACCGCGAGATCACGACCTGAGCCGAAGTCGGCCGCTCAACCGACTGAGCCACCCAGGTGCCCCGATGAGTTTCCATTATTTCTTATGGGGAAATTAGCTTTGATATACAAGTGCTTTGGATTACAAGCATGTTTCTGGAATGAGTCACAAACCAAGGTTTTAATGTATATCTTTAGAAATCCTAATAGTTTAACTCAGTCTATGAGATCTTGATAGGCCAGTTTACTAAATTAGCACTCCTAAGTTTCACCTGTTTTCCAAAAATATTTTTATGAACACACTAGTAAAAACTTGCATGAAATTATTTAGAAATTAAGATTACAATTAAGATGTACCCAGGGAAAATAAAAAGGCTATTCTCCCATTTCAAGGCTCTTACTCTATTACAATAAAGCTGATATTCGACTTTTGTTTTTCATGGTTAATTTTACTAATTCTGTGAACTTTGTATGCCTCCATACTTGACCCACATTCTAGCACCTTCTTGCTTTCTTCACCTCCAGACTCAGTATTCTGGATGCTTAGGTTTAAGAGTATGGTCGAACTTTAAATAAGCTAGTTTGGCAGTTTTCCCAAAGTGGCAAAACTGACAGAACATTAAATGGGTTTTCCAAGGGCTTCTCTTCTTAGAACTAGGGCCATCACTATAGAACAGGTTGTCCTATATTGTTCCCTGCAAGTCTGCATTAATCTCTGGGGCTGTCTGATCACCCTGGCTTTGGCCCAATCTGATCTGTCTCCCCCAGATCCGAGCAACCAGAGGGCAGATGAAGCACTGTTGGGAGGCCCTAAGCAATGCCAGCTCATCATTTTGGAAGAATACTGATTTTGCTTTTCTGACCATTGTTCTCTAACAACTAAAAGGTTTAGTTCATCATTTCACTTGGTATTAGCAACTAAATGTTGGATCCCAGTGCTCCAAAGTCATGTAACTCTGCTGTCAGTGGGTAAGGTGCCTGGGAAACAGGAGGCATGCCACAACACACACCCTCTGCATTAAATCATCTCCCACTCGAGGGCTGCTGCTGGCAGCTGCAAATTTGATTTAGGAGGTCAATATGCTGTTAAGAGCTATTGTTTTTGTGTACAAAGAACAATGGGGCTTTTTTTTTTTTAAGCATTCTTGATGTTGTACTATTATACTGTCCCTCATTTTCTATTCATTCACTTTCTTTGAATAGCAAACACTCCTTTCTTGGTAATTTGGTACACAAATAATATGAAACATCTCAGTTTTTGTTTGACAGTTCATTCCCACTTTCATGACTACAATTTAAAATTTATTTTAAAAATACCATTCTTCCTCTCAAATTAGACACAGGCATTTCCTTCCTCCCTTCCTTCCTCCCTTCTTTCCTTCCTTCCTCCCTCCCTTCCTTCCTCCCTCCCTCCCTTCCTTCCTTCCTTCCTTCCTTCCTTCCTTCCTTCCTTCCTTCTATTGTAGGCTATGGATTTCCCAGGGGGAAGAGAAGGAATCAATAAAATGGCCAATCACAGATAAAACACGTCCTAATTTTAGTATAAGCAAGTAACAAATCACAAAGAAGCAGAACTTTATACGACAATATGCAATCATCATGAAGTTAAAATAATGTTTAAAGTTAAAATAATGTTAAATTCTGCTTTAAAAAAATAGTACATAATGAATAGCAATGAATATGGTTCACCTCTACACTGTGATTAAAGAAGGAAAGTGTCTAAGAGGTCCCTCTGGTCCAACATCCTCCCAGGGCAGAAATCTCCTCTGCATCTCTGAGCAAAACCCAGTGGCAAGACAGGTTTCTGCTCCATGAGACATCCCATGACATTGTCAGTTACTACATTGTTAGGAAGTAATTAGAGGTCTCTGTGTGAGGCACCGTGCTGAGTGTTCTGTGAGATTAAAAAAAAAAAAAATCAAAGTCCTTGCCCTAAAGAAGCTTAATACCTTATTCACTAAGTTCAGACAATAACAACATAAGACAAGCAATTAAAAGGGCCATAGAAAGGCACAAACCAAACCTTGTGGAAGCTCAGGGGGAGGGATGAGATAGCACAGCTAGGCGAGGGAACCCACTGGTCCTGGCTCTCCCATCTGTACTGTCACCATAGTTTCCTTCTCTCTACAGAGATTGACATATTTTCTAGATGTGTTCAAAGAGACAATATGGCTGAGGGGCTTGAAGCTGGACCTTGGGCTTTAGACATCTTTGGATATGAATCTGGGCCTTCTCTTTTCAGGTGGGTTACCTTCCGCAAGCTGCTTCACCTCACTGTACTCCTGTTTTCTTGTTTGTACACTGGGCACAGTAAGACCCACCTGGCAGGCTTATTGAAAGATAATGTTGTTTTCTAGACCCCTCTCCTTTATGGCTATCTTCCTCCAAGTGGTGTAGTTTTCACTCTCCTGTACTACCTAGAACTTTACAACAAAACTTTATTTACAACTGGTCGTTGTTTACAAACCCCAAGACAGAAAAGCTACATTTGGGGTCTAACCAAAACAGTAAACCAAACTGCTACCTCCCTTCTGACTTGTATGTTTATTAATGCAGCCCCAAATTATTGCATTCAGAGTTTTTGTTTTTGCTTTTAGCAATTCCATGGTTTTGTTGGTTCATGGCAGGCTTGTGGCCGACTACTTCTCTAGGTGCTGCTTAGATAGAGAACAATCGGGCCTCTCCTGTCTTCTACTTGTGCAACTGACTTTTTGAATGAAACGAAGATCTTTTTTTCTCTTGTGTAGGCCTGGATTTTTTGGTTGTAAGTGACAGAAAGCTATTAACTTAGACAAGAAAGACGAATTTGGTATAACTGAAGAGCAAGAAAAATGGGATGACTGGAATGCTGACTCTCCCTTCTTCATGATACGAGTTCGCTTCCTTTTCTCACAAAGATTTCTTCTGGGACCATGGTTACTGGCAACTACCAGCTCATATGGATAACTTGAGCCATAAAAAAAAAAAAAATTTTTTTTAAAAATTATTTCCTTGTCCAGTCCTCACTACTCCAACCAAGGAAAGAATGGTCTGAAAATCAATAGGTACCAATGATTATTAAGCTGTCCCTGCCCCCCAGTGATGAGAAGCTGTTAACTCTTAGACCAGTTCCTGTGGCTTGGGAGGCCAGGGTTAAGAAGATGGCAGTTACCAGAAGAACTCAGGGTATGAAAGGCAAGAAGTTCTTCCAAAGGAATAAGGAATACTTTTTAAAAAATGTCTACTTATTTATTTTGAGGGGGGAGAGGTAGAGAGAGAGAAGGAGAGAGAGGATCCCAAGAAGGTTCCAAGTTATCAGCACAGAGCCAGATGCTGGGCTTGAACTCACAAACTGTGAAATCAAGACCTGAGCTGAAATCAAGAGTCAGACGCTTAACTGTCTGAGCTACCCAGGCGCCCCGGAATACATTTTGTAAAAGAAATAGAGGTGGCTTAGAATTAAGTGACTTAGTCAAGCACAGCCAAGACTAAATGAAGGTTCTAAAACTATTGTTATACAATAGATGATTGAATGGCACAAAAAGACTAATTATTTTTGTGAAAGTAAGTCATTTCTACTCTCCCTATTTTGGTAAAGAACTGAAGTTTTATTTCTTGTATGGACTTTTCTCCTTCTAGTTAAAATTAGATAAGACAAATTCAGAATGATATAAAAGTTTATAAGGGAACTTGCAAAACTTCAAATGACAAAAGTAATTTAAAAATTCTTGTTAAATACAATGTAGCTTGCAGTTACTAACAATCATGTAAGTGCTCACGTGACAGCACCTTGGCTAGGTTATTTATTAAAGAAAATAAAGTAAACCATAATTCAAACTGGACAAGAATAGATTTCAGAGCTCCTACTTTCTATGCCCATAACCAAAAAGTTTAGGAATATCTGCCAGCCAGCTGTTTTGAGACAGAGAGATACAAGCCTATATTGCTATACATTACCTAACAAATAAAACACTTGTTATCAGATAATGCCTGGCAGCAAAGTGACAATGAAATGAACTTTCCAAGGATTTCTTCACTTCCAAGGATTAGATGAAGATATGAGAGAGCAAACTCATGGTTTATGTCCATCAATTATTCTAGTCATGTATGTTACACTTAATTGGTAAAACTGGATTATTGCTTTGGCTGATTACATAGGTATCTGTAGCAGTCCTCTTAAATTAAGTGAGTAATCTGTTACTACTTTCATTTGTAGTAAAAGACGTCACTGTATTGCTTATGACCTGCTTATCACAGACACTAAGTCACTTGGGAGAGGCAAAATGCTGACCCATATCTAATGACATACATGGCCAATGAAAATAGGAAAAAAAAGTCTCCTTTACACCAGGGTTTGAATCTGGGCTCTATCACTCTTTGCTTGCCAGGCACACCATTCTATAGGTTAAATTATTCTGTGGACAAAGATGGGTGACGGACATGAGCAACTTCAAGTCAGTGCAGGGATACAGGGCACTTGGATTGGAATGCCCCAGAAACCTACCAACCTGGTACCTAAATTCTGTGAGAAAAAAAATTAAACATGACAATAAAAAAAATGCCTTTTCAAAGTAAGTGACTTCTCAGGAGAAAATCAACCTGGGTAAAGGAATTACAGCTCTATAGGATTTTTTAACAACAGATATTTAGCAAATAAAGGACAGCGCCTTATATTTATTCCATCCAAGGAGAGAATGGTATATAATCTGAACTCTGTACTCTGCAAAGTAATTTGGAAACACTTTTAGCCATTTTTACCAGTACATAAAAGCCAGAGCACCAGGTCCTTGAAAAGCAAGTTAGCTTTTTAGAAGATTATCAGTGCACCAAAAGATGTGGTAGACAACTGAAATAGCATCATGTTTTAAAATGTGAATGTTTTAGGGGCGCCTGGCTGGTTCAGTCAGAAGAGTGCATGACTCTTGATCTTGGGGTCATGAATTCAAGCCCCATGTTTGGGGGTAGAGATTACACTCAGCAGGCTCCACATTCAGTATGGAGCCTGATGTGGGCTCCATCTCACGGCCACAAGATCATGACTTGAGCTGAAATCAAGTGGATGCTTAACCAACTGAGCCACCCAGATGCCCCTACTTTTGTGAGAAAGGGAAAGGTTTTAACTATTCAAAACCTATATATTTTGTCCATGTGAAAACTTGAACTGTGGAAGTATGGTGAAAAATTATTAATCTGTCATGTTTCTTTTCCTGTTTATCAGTTTGAAAATGTTATTTTTACAGAGTACTCTTTAACATGCTCGAATTTCAGAGAGTATTACCGTTTCCTGCAAAACTTCACATTAAAACTTTAAAAGTCTCAAAAAAAAATACCCAAAACAAAACCTATATATTTTGGTTTTCTATATAATAAGGAGTACTCTAAGAATGTACCTTAGCAATAAAAATACTTATGAAGTAGTTTGGGGTGTCTGGGTGGCTCAGTTGATTGAGCCTCCAACTTCAGCTCAGGTCATGATCTCACAGCTCATGAGTTCAAGCCCTGCATTGGGCTCTGTGCTGACGGCTCGGAGCCTGGAGCCTGCTTCGGATTCTGTGTCTCCCTCTTTCTCTGCCCCTAACCCGCTCAGAGTCTGTCTCTGTCTCTCTCAAAAATAAATAAGCATTAAAAAAAAAAATACTTATGAAGCTCCCTTTAAACATTCCCATTAAACTGGTATTTTTACCTTCGATTACAATGGTACTCTTTACATTTGTCACATTGATCTATGTGATGACAAGATATTTTTATTATAGGCTGGCGGTTTTAGGTATACCTATTGTTTTTGAGTGATTGTCTATTGGCACAAAAGCAAATGAGGTTGAATCAATAGACCAGGATGATCTAAGTGTGAATGGTACTGTATCATTTTGTCTTAGGGCTCTCCGTTTAATAATAATACTTTCCCTGGCATTACCTGTATTTTTGTATATGAGTAACCTGACTTGGCAAAAAAACCCAAAACCTCAAGCCCCAAACACAATTAAATATGCTGTTCTCATTAGGAAGCTATCCTTCTGTTAAGGTTACACACTATGTTGGCTAGTCCATTGCAGTACAGTTTTTAAGGTTCTATTGTATTCATCAAAGACAAAAAAATACAATGATGCTAGCTAGCTGCATTATTCTTTAATTCTGAATACACAAACACTAATCGTGAGGGCACGTAGTTTGAATAATAGGTTGTTGAATCACTTTATGGTATAAATGATGTTGAATTAGGCTCAGGTCCAGTACTTTCCATGTGAAAGAGTGGTTAACATTCAGTGACTTCACTTCAGCTGCTCCTCACTCAAATTTCACTTCTGTACCTCCCACTCCACTGAAATTACTCAGTTAAAGGTCACAGATAACTTCTTTTCAGGCCTTTATCATTCTTCTCAATGGATCACTACAATACCTTTCCCAGTGTTCTCTCTGCCATACACTCATAGCCCATCTTCTTTCCATCCCCACATTCTTTTTCTGAAATCCAAACCACTTCTGTGATTGAAAAATTTGGGAGACAAAAATCCAAACTTAACATGAGACCAGAGTTTACCAATGATTTGCCATTTGCCAGAATCAGAACCCTTCCCATCCTGTTTGAGTGATGGGACATCTGCATCATTTGTTCCATCTTGGATCACCCTCCTTCTCACATGGCTTGACATTGTACTATTGTGATTCTCCTACTTCTCTGGCTGGTCCTCTTGGTTTTCTCTGCCAGTCTCTCTTCGCTCTGGCATTTCTTGAAGTCCTGTGCTTATATCCCTTTTCCTGTAGACCTCAACATTTCCTTAATAATCACATCTGCTCTCAAATTCATAGCCAAAAGGGCTGTAGATCTCTGTATTTATGGGAGCCTTTTGACCATTTTACATGGACATTATTACATCAACAGCTTAAACTATGCTCAAAGCTGGCTCATATTCTTCCCTCCCAACTGGGACCTTCTATTTCTACCTATGTTCCTGATTCTAGAATTCTCCCTGTTGATTAGCTTAATATCCCCAAATCATTTGACACCTTCTTACCTCCCTTGACATTCAAGATTACCTTCTGCTTTTGCTATGCCTTTTCCTTCCCATCCATTCTTTTATTTATGTTTATTTGAGAGAGTGCGTGCACATGAGCAGGGGGTAGGGGCAGAGAGAGGGAATCCAGAGCTGGCTCCGCTGGTCAGCTATCAGTGAGGAGCCCCATGTGGGGCTCAATCTCATGAACCACGAGAACATGACCTGAGCGGAAATCAAGAGTCGGACGCTTAACCTACTGAGCCACCCTGGGACCCCTCCCTCCCATTCATTCTGAATCCCTTAGTATTCTTAACTGTTTGGGGTCTCCTTTACTGTTTCTTCCAAACTGTCTACCTTTTTCCAATCCCATGATGCCAGAATAATCTTTTAAAAACATCTTTGAATATATCATGTCCCTGCTTAAATGGTTCCAGAATAAAGTCCAAGCTCTGATCACTTCTTGATCGGACCCTACCTTTTCAATCTCACATGCAACCATGTCTCTATGTTGGAGCCAGAAAGCCCACTCACAGTTTTCTAGACTGGCCCATTTCTGTGCCTCCTCTCACTTGTTTCCCTTGCCTAGAATATCTGCTCTCAAAATTTATCACTACCTTTCCCCAGCAGCCTTTCTTTCATTTAGCTGTAATCATTTCCTCCCTCCACTAGGTTCCATGCAGCATGTTACCTATTTATCTATCAACAATTTAGTTATTTTGTGTAATTGTTTTATTTCCCCTGCCAGATTGTTAGCAAGATTTCAAGTAGTGTATTCATCTCTAGCCTCCTCCTTCCACCAGGGGGTCTAGTAAAATGCTGTGTTTATAAATGTTCTGAATCAAAAAGAATTTTTAAGGCATGAAAGAGGAAGCCAAGATATATTAGAATGAAATATGGAAAAATGAAATTAGGAAGAGTCCAGACTCCCGATTTTTACCAAATACTTTCCTCCCAAACCCCACATTTCAGCGTTGCTACCGTTTGTTACCTTTCCATCCAGGAAAGCTCCTTCTCTTCTTTCCTAATTTATGATTTATTAATCAACCACAATGCTGCTCACAAAATAGAGGGTGCGGAAGAATGAAAGAAAAAAAAGTCAAGGTCTTAATTTCATAGATGTTAACTTGAAAGCGATGTGTAAAAACCTATTTCATTTGTGACACTGTGAGTTGGAGTTAGCACAAGACTCACGATTTCTGATCACTAGTATGAAGACATTTTTAAAAGATGAGAATAAATTAAAAGCTATGTGGGTCGTACTAGGTTCCCCAGTTTAAAAAAAAAAAGTTTGTTATGCAGTAGTAAAATTTAAATGACTGCGAAAATGAGACGTGTGGGATTAAAGTAATATGCATTTGTAACATCAGTAATCCCCTCTCCAACACGGGTCCTTGATTAATAAGGACTGGGTGTGACTGCCTTCAAATGAGGACAGAGAGTCTACACTGCTTAAAGAAAAATTCCTACTGCACCATATTGTAACATACACGAGGGACATTTTCGCGGGGTCACGAGGCTCTGTAACCTCACCAGCGCTGGAGTCAGGAACCCATCCTGGTCATTAGGAACTCTTTTCCAGAAATGACCGGGGTATCCCTCGACTGCCGGAGCTTCACCTTGGGAGGACAGTCCCCAGGCGTAGCCTATGGAACCCTCAAAACGCGGAGCGCACTCGAAGTGGGAGCTCCGGCGAAGGCCCTCACAGGCCTCCCCTACAGCCTCTGCAGGCAGCACAAGCATGCCGCCGCCCCTGACCCAGCACAACTCAGCGTCGCGGCCACCAGAGACCCGGGTCCAGCTCCCAATGAGCGGGGGCCAGCGACAGGCGTGAGCACAGACACCTGAGGGGGTGGAGAAGCGGGGCCACGCCGCGCTGCGGACGATCCGCGTTTCTTCTCCTTCACCCGCCCACGTCCGCGCTTCAGAAGCTTCGCGGCGCAGGAGCTGCAGCCGGAGCGAGGGCAGGAAGCCACCAGGCGGTCGGCACCTGCACTCGGGGTCGCCCGCCCCGCCCCCTTTCGCCCCCTCCGCGTCTCACGCCTGTCTCTTCCGCTGCCTCCCTCCGCCGCGGGCCGCAGCCCGACTCCGCCCCACTCGCGCGGCAGCCCGGATGGCTGTGACGTCACAAGACCACGCCCACTTACTATAAATACTGGCGTCTCCGGCACCGCCTTCCCACACTCTCTGGCTCTTCGCTTGGCTGCAGTGTTTCTTTTTTTTCCGCCTTCTTTGCCTCTTCTCATCCTTTCTCGTTCCTCCGCTCTGCAGTGTGACGAGGCCGAATCCTCTCCCCACCCAGTCCTCGCCATTCTTCTTTTACCTGCGCTGTTGTTCTATTTCTCCCCTTCGGCCGCCGCCGCCACTGCTGCACAGCTGGTGTCGGTGCCGCGCTTTTCCCCCCACGTCGTCCCCGCAGCCTATGGCCCAGGCCGCCTTGGGTATTTCTGCTCAAGGTAACCACATCCCTCTTTAAAAATTCCGCCGAAAAAGAGAAGACGCTTTACCCGACTCTTTGGGCCGTTATCTCACGTGAGTAGTGACCCGAGGGGCGTGGGGGCGCGGGGCCGGCCTCGGGGAGCTGCCGGGTGCCTCCAGACTGGGCCCCGCCACTCGGCCGGCGGCCCCGCAGTGCCCCGCGGCCGGCTGCCTCGAATATGGCGGACGGCGGTGTGTGTGGCGGCGGTCGGTGTCTCCGCGGCGGCGGCGCGGCGGGCTGGGGTGGCGGGCGCGCCTCGGGGCCCTCAGGCGGCCGCCTGCCGCTCGGCGGAGCAGGGGGCCACCGCGGTTAAGGTGAGGGGGCGTGTGCGTGTGGGGGCGCTCGCGGGGGTCTCCGCCGGGGTTCGGCGTCGTTTCCCGGCGGCGTGCGGCCCCCACCCCTCTCCCGTGGTGCATTGCTGTTTCCGGGGAGGGGGCCGGGCCGCAGCCCTGAGGGGCCTTGGTCTGGCAGCCCCGGCCCGGAGGCGCGTTGCGACTTCGCCTCCGGGATCCCCGCGGGCGGTGCGAAGGGCTGCAACGGCCGGGGCCTTAGGTTATGAATGGAGCGGGGCGGGCCCGGCGGCGGCCTCCTGTGACAGCTGCCGGAGGAGGACGGGTTCTTGGGGGTGCGGGGAGTGCGGCCCCCCTCTGGTGGAGGAAAGTTGACGCCACTCGGGGCCCGGAGGCAGGGAAGCCCCGGTGTCAGGTAGCTAGCGAGAGGCCCTTGGCCCCTTCTGGAAGCCTCGGGGCTGCTGCTCCGCCCCCTGCGGCTCTCCTGATTGGGCCAAGTTGCCTTCACTCACCCCAGTCACCTCCTGGAGCCTGAGGATTAGTCACCATGGCTTCGTTTTCTCGTCCGCGCCACGATTCCTGGGCAGTGAGAGGGAGAACGGTAGGCTTGGGTGGCTTATCAAGTACTATTTTGACTGCCAACAGGAATGATGGTGACGTGTTTTAACTCTTGCCCAAAATACATTCTGAGCGTTTGTTTTTTGGGCTACCCTGCTGGTTCGGAAACCTGAGGTCGGGTACACAATTTACAGCCCCATTGATGTTCAGACTTAACTGGATTTTGTGGTGGTGCCTTGGACCCGTTAAGGTGTTGACTGTCTTCGTGTTTCCACCTTTAAGCCCCACAGCTTGGGTGCAAACCTGAGGACCCTTAAGGAAGAGAGGAGTGCTGTGTGATCTGGCAGAAATAGGGCTAAGGATTGTCGGGCAAGGCCCTAATGTTTAATTTTTTGCAAATGTGAGAGTGCAGATGCTGGTCAAGAAGACAAAGAAGCCCTGAGGGGTTTACATTTAGTAGAAAGGTAGGCTTCTAATGATTACAGGTGATAGAATATCAGTGCCTTCTCCTGCCACTCACGTTTAACTTAGTAAATTTTCAAACATAGGCGAAAGAATTACATCTTCTCCTAGATTTAACGTTTTGCTTTCTTTGCTATCCTACTATCCATTCATCAGTTCATGTCGGTTTTTTCCCATGTGTTTCAAAGTCGGAGACATCAGAACACTTAACGCCTCCAACTTCAGTTCATGAGCATATATCATAGCCTAATACTGGTTATTTCTTAAAAAAAAAATCTTTGGATAAAATCCACATAACCTTAAAATGCACAGATCTTTAAGTATATCATTTGATGAGTTTTGACGAAAAATAGAGTTGTGTAATCCAGACCTATGAAGATGTAGAGCATTTGCCTTACCTCAGAAGTTCTCTTTTGCCCCTTCAAATGACAATCCCCCACTCTTCAGAGGCAACCAGGATTCTGATTTTTTTTTTTAAACCACAGATTAGCTTTTTCTAAAATGGAATTAAACTGTTTGCTTTCTTTTCTTTGAAAAACTTTTTTAATTCATGTTTTTGATAGTCATCGGAAGTGCATATATCAATAGATTGTTACTTTTATTTCTTAGTGGTAGCCGATTATGTGAATACTTTGATTTTGTAAAATAGACTATTTTGGAATAATTTTAGATTTACAGAAAAGTTGCAAAGATCGTATAGAGCTGCATACTTCTCACCCAGTTCACATTATTAGCATCTTACTGTGGTACGTTTGTCAAAACTAAGAAACTGACTTTGATTCATTACTATTAACTAAACTCTAGGCTTTATTTGAATTTCATCAGTTTTTAATGTCCTTTTTCTGTTACGGGATAATTCAGGGTACCATGTTACATTAGTTGTCATATCTTCCCCAGTTCTCTCTGATCTCTGACAGTTTCTTAACCTTGTTTTTCATGTCATTGATAGCATAGAGAAGTAGTGGCCAGATACCCAGTAGAATGTCGCCCAGTTTGGCTTTGTCTGCTACTTTTCTCATCATTAGACTGGAGTTTGGGGTTTTTGGAGAGGATACTACATAGCGATTTTAAAAGTCATTGGTAAATGCAATGTATTTTGTTCAGAGAAATACTGATAATTTGGGGGTACTAGGCTTTGGGATAGTACTGTAAAAGTGGTGGGAGGCTTGGTTTTTTTTGTGGTAGTGACCTCCTGCTGACTTCGGTCAGGACTAGTTCTCTCCGTGCTGTTCACCTAGATGTAAGGAGAGACATTGTCTTCAGTTAAGGAACTTGATTGCAGTGTTCATGAGCCAAAGGATTTACACAGACCATTCTAAATGAGAATAACATCTTTTCCTGTACCTCCTTTTCTCCACATTTTCATCTAACTCCTTTATGGTTTATCTTAACTGTACAAATATTTATCCTGTATGTAAATAGCTCTTTTACCCTATATGCCCCTTTTATTTTACCAAAATGTGCTTTTCATATTTTAGGGTTTTCATTTCCTACTAGTTTCTTTTGTTGTTGCTAGATGGAAATATTTTCGAGATGATGAAGATTTTTGAATGTCTGAAGTTTACTATCCTTAATATTTTACATCACTGCTCTTGAGGTTGCATTAAGCAAAACAGTTGTGTGAATGTGGGTACATGGCGGGGGGGGGGGGGGGGGGGGGGGGGGGGGGAGGCGGGCAGATGAGAGTGTCTCACCCAGGATAATTATCCTATTCCTTATAAACTCTGTCTTTGCAGCATGAGTCAACTTTTAATTTATTTTTAAAATTATCTTGGTGTGGGAAGACTCAAAATCTTTGTTTTTGAGTACATTATTTGGAATCTAATGTAAGGTTATAATCACCCTTGCATGTTGGTAAGGGTTCTTGACTCATCAAGAATATGTGAGCATATTTTTTTAGTAAATTAAAAGAACCACAAGGATGCTTCTGTTCTGGTGGAGATGAGAGATGCTTTATTTTTTTTTTTTAATTTTTTTTTAACGTTTTATTTTATTTTTGAGACAGAGAGAGACAGAGCATGAATGGTGGAGGGGCAGAGAGAGAGGGAGACACAGAATCGGAAGCAGGCTCCGGGCTCTGAGCCATCAGCCCAGAGCCCGACGCGGGGCTCGAACTCACGGACCGCGAGATCGTGACCTGAGCTGAAGTCGGAAGCTTAACCGACTGAGCCACCCAGGCGCCCCGAGATGCTTTATTTTTAATTTAAAATTTTTTTGAGATGCTTTAGATATACCTAGAGTATTTGTCAAATTTCTCTGATTCTTAACCTTATAATCTCTAGTTAGATCATTTTTCTGGTTTCCTTATCACCCTTTCTAACAAATGCTGTTCGGTTATATTACTTTAAAGTAGCAACCACTGAATAATGATTTCTAAGTATAGGTGTAGCGGTTTAGTTAAGAGGTGAGAAGTCCATCCAATCAAACCATAATAGGTAATAACCATTTCTAAAACTTAGCGTTTTGTAACATGCTAAGCACTTTAACATTTGTATGTTGTTCTAGCGATAGTAAAAAGACGCGAGGTAGGTTAGGTATGAGGAAGAGAAGTATAAACTTCCAAGTGACTTGCCTTAATGTATAAGGCAATTCTCAAATGTTAATTTCACATTCATAATGCATTAAGTCCTCGATCTTCTTTTTGGTATGTAGTAAGATTTTATGCTTTAAGCAAAGAAGAACTTGCAATTTGGAGAGTAAAAGAAATGTTCTGGGTAGTTGCAGATTACAAATCATACTAGAACATTATACACATCAGGTTGACCAGGGTACTTGGGGAATTTTGCAGTTTTGGTCCACTGAGAAATTTGGGTTTTGGAGGATAAATAAAAGCAAAAATGAAATTAGATGAAGGCTGGAAACTGAGTAGGTGGATAAAGCAACTTGGTAAGATGATACCAGTTCTGTGAACTTTGCACTATAAGAGCTTGGAAATTTTTACTACATAAAAAAGTACTTGGTAATATGGTAAATCCTTTGAAAACATTATTTGTGTAATGTGATTAATGAAACACTTTTAAAACTAAAACATACTCCCATAGTTAATCTATAAATCAATTTAACTTGCTTGAAAAGCACAGTATAACGTATTTTTTAATTTATGACTATTTACTACTACTTTTATTTCCTTCTTTAGGGCGAACTTTCTGACCGAGTATACAACTACCCAGAGGGCCTAGGAGAAGTGCTGTATAGAGAGCAGTTCGACTTCAACGCTGAGCCACCTTGGGAACCTAGCTGATGATAGGGGGGTTCCATCTCCTAACTTGTCCATGTAAGTATTTTCACATCTGTACTGGGGGTCTTGTAAAATTGAAGTAAAGGAGAGTCTTGTTGCTTTTTTTTTTTCTGAATTTGAAATTGTATTTACCTCTTAAAATGCAGTGATCTTTAATGTGCTTTTTAAAAGTTCTAAAATAGGGGCACCTGGGTGGCTCAGTCTGTTGGTTGAGTTCAACTCTTGATTTCAATTCAGATCATGATTCCAGGGTTGTGAGATCAAGCCCTGTGTCAGGCTCTGAGCTGAGCATGGAGCCTGCTTGAAATACTCTTTCTTCCTCCCTCCCTCTCTCTCTCCCCTATGTGTGCTCGCTGTCTTCTTGTGCACACGCGCTCTCTCTCTAAAAGTAAAAAAATAAAGGCTTGACAGTTAAGGGTTTACTGATTCAGTTTTATATGCATTGTTTACCAATCACTGAATCACTTGAAATTTATTTTGAATATATAACAAGTATTACTCTACTTAAGTACATACTGTAGACCAAGTTTTAGGAAATCTTACTAATCCAGGTTTTAATATAAGTTGTTGGAGAGTTTTGGGTGGGTTTGTTTTTTTTGTTTTTTTTTTTTGTTTTTTTTTTTTTGTAATTTAATGTGTAGGCAGTGGCTTATTCCATCATTCAACCATTTGGTAAATTTTCAAGTATTTGGGCTTAATCAGAAAAAAAAGACATTTTTAAATAGAGTAAAAGATTCTGTTCATCATTCTACTCATTGAAGCTATACCTCACAGCATGGTGTAGGAGAGGTGAATATCAGTTCTTGTATAGTTATGAGCATTTTGCCAGGTATAAAGTGACTACTAGAGTTTGTAATTGCTTTATAAGATGACTTTATGTAATACTCAGCTGGTGAGGAAAAATTGGTTGTTTTCAGAGGACTTACTGAGGGATGATATATGTACGTCTCCTAGCTTGCTATTTTCTGAACAGATTTTCTTGGATAATTTTTGCCAGTACTTGATTTTCTATGTATGGATTTGACTTTTGAATTGAACGTCTGTGCAGAATACAGTTCCACAGTAAACTGATGTTTAAATTTGAATTTGCTGCTGGATTTGTATAGTTTATTTTAGGTTTCTTGCAATTGAAATTTGGGTTTTGAGGTTTCGGGTTTCGGGTTTTGTTTTTTGTTTTTTTTTTAACATTTATTTATTTTTGAAAGAACACTCGTGCAAGTAGGGGAGGGGCAGAGAGAGGAAGACCGAGGATCTGAAGCAGGCTCCATTGGGGCTCAAACTTCCCAATGTGACCCAGAGCTGAAATCAAGAGTCCGACACTTAACCGACTGAGCCACCCAGGTGCCCCAAAGTTTGCATGTTTCTGAGTTGTGCAGACACTTGGAATAACAACTGACATTTTCAGGGAAGCATAGGTTATCAGTTTAGTGTTCCTGTAGTCTGATTTTGTTAAAAAGATCATATCGAATAAAAATGTTTTCTCTAATTAAAATGTGTTTTCAACACATTTGTAAAGCTACAGAGTGGGGGAATAAGTTTAATAAAATTCCTTGAAAGTTCTGTTGACTTAGAAACCTGACTAGAGGGTTTCTCCTACTGGCTTTCTCTTAGTTGTGTGAGTTTGAGCAAATTACTTATTTTTTTTTTTTATGTTTTTATTTATTTTTGAGACAGACAGAGCATGAGCAGGGGAGAGGCAGAGAGAGAGGGAAACACAGAATCTGAAGCAGGCTCAGGCTCCGAGCTGTCAGCACAGAGCCCAACACGGGGCTCGAACCCACGGACTGTGAGATCATGACCTGAGCTGAAGTTGGATGCTTAACCGACTGAGCCATCCAGGCACCCCTGAATTACTTATTTTTAAAATCTAGCTGTAACTAGATTTCAGCTGTAACTGGAACAGTTCCTTTAGCCCTAAACTGATACAATGATTTTTTTTTTTTTTTTTTGAGTGTATTAACCACCCCTTGTTAATGAATGTAGTGTGGTTTTTGGGATTAGCATCAACTACAACAGAAATGCAGAATCTCAGCCCCACCCAAACCTGACTCAATGCATTTTAACCAGGTGTCTTGTGTGCATATTAAAGAGAAGCACTATTGCTGCCATCTCAGGACCAAGTCAGTTATCTCTTAATTTTTGTTAGTCATCTGTCTATTTCCGATATATCTGATGTTCCTCCCTCATTGGCCTGGAGATTTAACTTTTCTGGGGTGGGGACTAGTTGATGACATAGTCATGAATAGATTCTAAGATGGAAATTTAAGGACAAGCTTCATGATTTAAGGAATGTCATATTAAAACAGGCATTTAGTTGAACTCTCTAATGAAAACTTAACTTTGCAGTATATTTAATATTTATAGTGAACTTGGGAAATCCATAGTTAACACCTCCTTTGCAGGCAGATGAGTACAGGTAGAATATACTAAAGATACTTATTCTGCAGGTTCTGGCAGCCAAAGTAACTGACTTTACTTATTATGCCCAGGTACAATGTGTATTATGTTGAAGGAAACTTTAGTACTTGGTGCTTTGCTGCAAAGCTGCAGGTCCATAATCCCTTATGTGTATAATTCTGAAATTCAAAAGTTACTTAAAAAAAAATTTTTATGACCTTCTTATAGTAACCTAAACTGATTTGGGAACAAAAACTTGACCTGAGTCTGAGCTGACTTGAGGCTCTTTTTATCTTATCCCATGTAGTGCCAATATTCCTAGATTTTGTTGCAAGAATATTGTGATTACAGGGTGTTGACTTGGCCTCCTGGCCATTCTAAAATCTGAGAAATTTTAAATTCCGGAAGGATCACTGGCTCCAAAGGTTCTTGAGTAGAATTAATGAAAATGGCAAGAGAAAATTTTACATTCCAGAAAGGTCTTTAGATATCAATAGGAGTTTGTTATACTGGATATTTAAAATCCTATGGAGCAACAATACTGTTTGGAAAACGAGAAGTCATTAAAAGGGCTTAACACGCTGGCTTTTGTAGAAAATCCTTGCATTTGCATAGCATTGCAAAGCATATAGTTATGTGAACTCTATTTGAACACTGTAATACTTCCAATAGTTCTGTGCAGGTGGTCTGAGCTCTAGGATTTCCCTCCAGAGTTAGGTTTCTAAATCAGGTAACCATGTGAATTTTGAGATAGTTTATTAAGTATTTAGGAACTTAGGTAGTTGCTTATATAAGAGCTTTTTCTTTGAAAACTTTTCTTTAGAATATATGTATGATGTAATATGTGAGCACTGTAAAGATATTTGACAGGTGTTTTAACACTAACAGTATCTAAAATTAATGAAGGGCCTCTAATTGTGGAAAAGCTTTTGCATGCCTTTAAAAAAAAAATCCTTAGGGCTTTATGCTGGAGTGGATTTTTCAGTGGGCTAGATTCTCAAGTTATTTTAGCCAGAGCTCCATTTTATAATTAATAAGCCTGATGGAAAAATCTGAAGTAGGCCTTTCCAGAAAACTAAATTCTTTTCTAACCAACTGCTTTTTATTAGCAGATCTGGTGATGAAGTCAGATTGAATTAATCATTTCCTTAAACTTTTTAGTAAGTTGTATCTAAATCTAGAAAAAGGTTACAATTGATTTGTTTAAATGGGCTCTTAAAATTTGTCTAAAATATTTTATGTGGTTGTCAGTTGACTATGTTCATGTAGGAACTTAATAAGAATCATTAGCATTTTATTTTTGTTTTTTCTGAAAAAAAATTTTTTTCACGTTTATTTTTGAGAACGTACGAGTCGGGGAGGGGGAGAGAGAGAGGGGACCCAGAACTTGAAACTGGCTCCAGGCTCCTAGCTATCGGCACAGAGCCTGATGCAGGACTCGAACTCAAGAACCACAAGATTAATGACCTGAGCTGAAGCTGGAGGCTTAACCGACTGAGCCACCCAGGCACCTTGAATCATCAGCATTTTAAATATTCATGTTCTGTCTCCTGATTGGTAATATTTACATATGCCTTAATAGTACCCATCCTACCTAAATTAGAATTATTGTAACTAAGGGAAAAATGTTCTGTATGTATGTACTAGTATTGTTTCCTCGTGTTTTGCTGTTAATTGTCAGTAGTAAAGTTAGGTTTTTGACTTTGGAAAAAAATTTGGTTTTGGTAATTTACAGATTTTGTGATGAAAGCAAATTCAGCAGAACACTCATTAATGGTTGTTAGTGTCTTTGACAAAAAAGTCAAATAAAACTATCCTTGAAATACCAGTTTTTAAGGCATATGTATCCCCTGGCATACATAAAATAGTGTTTGATGGTTCTGCACTGCTTGTGTAAATTAGTGGAAAAGTATTCTGTACAAGAACAATGTGGAAATATGCTAATGGATTAAACAGCATTTGGGGAACATGGATTTTTTTCCTTTGAGCAAATTTAGAATCTTCTCTGGGAGGGCCAAAAAGATTGGAAAGCAATGTAGACCAATTTTTAAAGGGCATAAAATGGTTCTTGCATTTATCACAAAAGACAGTTGAGCCAAGAGAATCAACAGTGGCTACCAGTCTGTGTGTTCCATTATACTCTTTTCACCTGGTGTTATTTCAGAATTTTTGAGACTCTTAATCTAGCCCCCTGAAATTTTGATACTCTTAATTTCAAATAGGAGTAAATAAGTTATTTGTACCTTGCATGCTATAAAATCTAGGTAAATAGTAGGCTGTTTTAGGCTGACTGTCGTTCAGATAAGCCTAAAGAGGCTGTTGCAAGTGAAGTGCTCTCACATTGGTAAGGCGTAGGAAGACGGTATTTTTTGTCCTTCCCTTTCATTCCAGGGTCATCCATGTACACTTAAATGATTTATCACGAGCTAACTGAAGCAAAGATTTAGCCATCCTTTAATTTAATGAATAATGTGAAGAACATTATGAAAGGAATAGAAAATATTTGTACTGAGTTACAAGGATTACACTGATGACGTTCAGCCTGCCTCAGCCATATTCAGCCACTATGAGATCAGAGCTTAAATGCCTAGAACTGACTGACTTGGAGAAGGACCCAAGATAACAAATTCTTATTGAATGCTCCTCTCCAAACTTTTTTTTTTTTTTGCCTTTTCTTCATTATCTTATGTAAGCATGCATTTTAAATCTCTCTTCAGAATTTGCTGTGGAGTTTGTTATTTTGTTACTTTTTGTGCCCTTACAGTCTAGCTTTGTAAGCTTGTGAATTGATCTTTGTTACCTTGATCAAAGTTATTTGGGGGTGGTGAGCTTTAAAAGTTAACTAACTTTAAGATTCCATTCTCAGTTGCAGGTGCCACATTGTGAGTGCTGGGGAGTTATATGTGGCTAATGGCTATTATTTTGGGCAATGATAAAGAAAATTGCATTTAGCACAGAAAGTTCTATTGGACAGCATTGTTCTAGGGTATTGTTATTTTTGGCTTTTGGTTTTGTTCCCCGCCCCCCCCCCCCCCCCCCCCCCCCCCCCCATAGGAACTATTGAATTTTATTCAGCAGTCTGTATGTAGCATGGGAAAACTGACATTCCTGAATTTAAGGTCCTGCAGTTTACCACCTATACTAGATTATTTATTTATATATATTAACCAACATTATAGGTGCATATTTTAAGTTTTCTTTTCTCATTGATGTGAACTGTTATGGATTATAAGTCAGACTAATTTTAAACCTCTTTTTAAACTATTTGTATTTAGTATATCCATTCTTTTAAATTTACATCCAAGTTAGCATATAGTGCTGTAATGATTTCAGGAGTAGTTCCGGTGATTCATCCCCTGTGTATGACATCCAGTGCTCATCCCAAGTGTCCTCCCTTATGCCCCTTACCCATTTAAGCCCATCCCCCCACCCACAACCCCTCCAGCAACCCTCAGTTCTCTGTATTTAAGAGTCTCTTTATGTTTTGTCCCCCTCCTTGTTTTTATATTACTTTGCTTCCTTCCTTTATGTTTGTCTGTTTTATATCTTAAATTCCTCATATAAGTAAAGTCATATGATATTTGTCTTCCTCTGACTAATTTCGCTTAGCATAATATCCTCTAGTTCCATCCACATTGCAAATGGGGTATTATTAACGTGAGTAGTATTAGCTGTAATAATCTTAAACATCGATTAATCATAAAAATTACGCATTCTCATCTTTCTCCTTTCATTTAATAAAAAATTTCCTTTAACTGTAGGGGCTTTTCAGTTTTATGTTTTGAATTCTTTATCATGCTGTTAGGATGTAATTCCCTACTATGATTTTATGTGCTTATGTAGACAAATTAATATTAAGTTTATGTTGAATATGTGATTTTTCATCTGTTTCTTGGCTTTTTACTGCAAGGACCCTCTGATATCCTAAAGAGCTCCTAAATAAGTATAGTTCTAGGTTCTAGATGAACTTCAGTTCACCTACGTTCAACATGACCAAGCATGTTAGTTTAGGCATGACCAAAAGTAGGATGAAATGCTTTAGTACGTTCAACATGGATGATCTAACAAAAACCATCCCCAAATAATCCTCAGTGAGGTATTTGCTATCCTAAATTCATGAAGAGCTCCCACAAGAAAAAGCAAAAAACAATGGGAAAATGAAGAAAAGACTTGAAGACCTTTTTTCACCAAAAACTTAGCAGTTTCACTTCTAGTATGTAGCCCTAGACCAGTGCTACTTAAACTGCCAGCCAGCGAGCTAGACTCTTGCACTACAGTACAGTTTGCATAGCGCTGCCCTTAGGTACATAAGTAATAGAAGTTAGGTCATAAATAACATAAAGAATACAGCAAAAAATGGGAAGTAACCCATAGATCAGTTCGGATAAATAAATGGCATACCTACACAGAATACTACCCAGAAAGGAAAATAAATGCACTTTGGTTATGTCTATCTGCATGGGTGAATTGAGACTAAAGTTGAGCAAAAGAAGTCAGTCATGGTAGAAGAATAACAGGGATGCTATTTATAGTTCAAAACCAGCAAAGCCAGTGGTTTAGGGGCACATAGAACAATAAATATTAAATAACAAGGGAATGATGATCGGAAAAGCATGAACATGCTTATTCTATGGGAGATGCAACCACTGCCACCTGGGAAAGCTGTATAGGGCTTCTAGGGTATTCTCTCTCTTAACCTTGTATTTGTTGCAATAATTGTATTACACATGTGTTTTATATATAATGATAATTAAGGTTTCTTCTTGGAAAGATGACTGAGATCTGCTCTAAGGTAATCAAAATAGTAATTAAGTGCATTTATTTAAAGAGTTATTCTGGGGGCGCCTGGGTGGCTCAGTCGGTTGAGCGTCCGACTTCAGCTCAGGTCACGATCTCACAGTCCGTGAGTTCGAGCCCCCGCGTTGGGCTCTGGGCCAATGGCCCAGAGCCTGGAGCCTGCTTCCGATTCTGTGTCTCCCTCTATCTCTGCCCCTCCCCCATTCATGCTCTGTCTCTCTCTCTCTCTCAAAAATAAACATTAAAAAAAAATTAAAAAAAATAAAATAAAATAAAGAGTTATTCTGTACCTGTACTGCACCTGAAAAGCTTAGAAAGCATGAGGTTACTATGGTTGTAAATTTCCTGTTCATGTGGATTACAGTAGTTACCTTTAATGCCACTACATCTTAATTACCAAAAGACCTTTAAGTATTTACTTGAGTGAGGGTACATACACTTCTTCCAGAAAAAAATTAATCTTTACATCAGATAGTCAAGACAGATTTTTTAAAAGACTAATCTTGTCAATTCCACATGTAAAAGTATATGGTATGAAAATCCTGTATTTTGTTTTCTCATTAAGACATATTTTAGAATTGTGAGACCTTTCACACGGCAGCCTTTACCTAGGCACTTCAAACTTAGCCCATTGAGCTCATTTCCTTTAGGGTTTTTCTCCCCCACCCTTAAATATCTCCTGTTCATTTTTGCTCTTGTCTTTTAAAATAATTCTTCAGCAGTCACCTTTAATATTCTTTTTCTAGGGTTATTTAGGGTTTTCTTTTTTCTTTTTTTTTCCCCACCTTATCACCTGAAAAATAAGTTTAAGGGTGCCTGTTGTCATTACTGGCTTTCCACTTACTGTTGATAAAAGCATACTCTGTCCTGATTATCCTAAGTACTCTGTGTAGGTTATTGTTATTCTCCATCACTTATTTTTGGTCCAGTATGGCAAAAAATCCATATTGCCTTTGCACAGTTTATTGAAACTTCCTACCATTTCCAGTATGTAGCTTCCTGGCACTGTTTTTGGTGGTTTGAACCTACTCCAGGCCTCCCATCTATAGTGCCAAAGTCATCCTTTAGAATCCTCTTCTAATACTCTCCTGCCCAGTTATTTCTAAAGGTATTCTGTGTGGTAAGTAACATTTCTATCAGCGGTAGGATACAGAGGTGACCTTGACAGCATTGTGTCTTTTTAAGCTGTTAGCTGAGTTTTAAGTCATCAATTGACTATGTTAAAGAAAAAAGAAAAAAAAGTGCTCTTTGGCTTCTTTACAGTAGTAGTTTCAAAATGTCTCAAGTTCTCATTTTTTTAATGAGTAAAAAGTCCTTTTAGAAAAGTGGTTGATATATTAAGGTTGGGTTTCCTGCTTACATGTCTCTGAAACCGTACTCTCAACCTTTCAGCTCTCCCTGTTCTACTTCCAGGGAGGTCTTCACTTCAGAAACCCAAGACTCATATTCATCCAGCTTGGTGTCAAGTGGGCTGTTGCTGCCAGAATTATCTTGTGATTATTTGAGAGATGTATCAGTTTCTTCTGAAGTACAATCAACTATAGAAGCCTTTGTAGCAGGTGTGTAACAAGGCAAGTGCCCAGCTGCTGCAGCCACTTCTCTTGGCGCTACCCTCTCAATGGACATGAGGACTCAGCGGCCTCATGGAAGGCTCCAGGGAGCTGTGTGCAGTTCTTTGGAGCCTTTTGTTTCTTTGGCAGCTCTTCATTAAAAGATGTATTACCAGAAAACACCAAGGTGTAAATAAGGAATGTTAAACATTTTTTTTCTTCCCAGCTATGCTATCCAAGAGGAAATTCCTTACAAAAGTAGTATTGTGATTACAGCCATTGTGCTAGTGTAATAAACAGCTTGCTTTCACCATATATTGATAAGGTGTTTGGTTGTGAACATGGCTTAAAGGCTTGAAGTAGAGAATACTTCCTAGTATCTGTTGATGAAAATAAACTTGAGAGCTTTTATGGAAAATGAATTTGCTCCAGTTGAAGAGAATCTAAGATTTATATAGGGTAGATTTTTTGAAGTTTAATGTAAATACTTCAATGTCTAGCAGCACCAGACCATAGTATATAGCGGGTCGTAATGTGTTGGAGCCAGTAAGTCAGTCCCGTTTTTGATTTATAAGCCATAAAAAATGGTGCAATGTCTGTTGGAAATTATACCTAGGATTGGAGCATTGGGGGGAAGTTTGGCATTACCTGGGTTTGAGTCCATTCTTTTTTTTTTTTTTTTTTTTTTTTTTTTTGAGTCCATTCTTAATGGAGAGGTGTCTGGAAATTCCCTGTGGTGTTTAAAATTAAGGTGGATTAACTTGGTGATCTGGCATACAATACAAACTCTGCTCACCCACAACACATACACACTTATTTTCATTCTGGGTCCATAGAACATACTGTATGTATGTGTCATAGATTTTTGGTTTAATGTATTGTTACCAAGTAACTTCAAATGCTTTTTGGGAAACTAGCAAAGTATTTTTTTAGTGCTCTAAGGCAGAAATGTAGAACATAAACCTTTTTGAGGTAGTGGGGCTTTAAATATTTTTTTGCTAACATGTTAAGAAAATTAGTCAAAGGCTTCTGGAGGTAGGATTATGAACTACTTTTAGGACTCTTTCAGTGAGAGGGGCATAATTATTAGAGGTAGGAAAGAAGATCAGCCTACCCATAATCCCCTACTTCAGCCTTTTCAGTTGTTGGAAATACTGGGTTTCCAGGTGACATTTCATGTGAACAAAGGGTTTGTCGGCTTAAGATGTGTTAGAAAACCTCTCTCCTGAAGGCCTTTATCTTTTGCAGATTCTATAGCAGAATTAGTTTTTCCTGCATGTTAACTTTTAGCTTTTAACGGTAACTGACATTTGAGCTTTGCATTTACATGTGGGTCACTATTGTATCAAGTTTTGGCCTCCTTTTGAGAAGGTGAAAGATGGACTGGACCATCTTTTTCAACACACTTGGAAGTTGAAGGAGTTCATTGCTGTCACAAGCCAACCCTAAGTTTAAGAACTCCCCATTCTTAAGAGTTGTGAAGTCCTTTGTCCCATCTGTTTGTGAGCACCTATTCTGAGCTAGGAAATAGAGGGGTATCAAAACCTTCAGGGACCATATAAGAAGAGATAGAGCTCACTTATGCTCACTATCTTTTATGTATAGGTTTTATTAGTGTCGGCCTAACAATTTTATTGCAGTGCTCAGTGTAAATAAGGAAATCAAATATTACATGTACTACATCTGTTTTAGTGGTTTAGGTGTGTTAGTCCCTTAATTCTTTCATTAAGTACAGCCAGTATAGCAAATGAATTTTATTTTTCCTTCTGAGTCCTTTTGTGAATCAACTAGGGATTGGTGAATGAACACTAGGGTTACTTTTGAAGTGAGAGTTCGATTTCAATGATAATAATACAGCCATTCCACAAGCATTGTATCCTTTAGAGCAGTCCAGTATTTTGGTTCGTGTTATTCATTACTTGTCAACTGTTTTAGTTTTAAAATTATTTCACTTCTACAAAAGTCTGATCTATAGTGGCAGAAAGAGCTCAATGGTTACCTGAAGCAGATTTGGGGATTTGCCAAGGGACACGAGGGAACTTACCTTTATGGTTAGTGGTTACACAGATAATATATGTTTGTCAAAATGGGTGCACGTCGTTTCATGTAAACTGTTGATATGATGGATAAAAAAGGAAAAATAATTTCAAATTTGGGGTTTGCCTGAGAATTAGACCAAAGATACAGAAGAACAGCAAGGTTAAAATCTAGAGACTAGTCATAGAGGCTAAAAGGCTATGAATAAGCGTAATAGGATGTTTTTATGCTGTATGTAAGTTGGAGTTCCAAAAAAGCAATCCTGTATTTTCTAGGGGTGCTGGAGAGACTTTTTTCCTTTTAAACATAATTTGATTGTCAGCATCTCTGGAGCTAATTGTTTTGTGCCTCAGTGTCTTAACCTCTAAAATGTGGGCAGTACCATTATTACGTTTTTTTTTTTTTAAGGGTTAAAGATCTAATTATATAGATAAAGTACTTACAACAGTGCTTGGCACACTGCCATAACATCTTTGCTGTTAAGAATGTAGGCATTCAGCAGGTAAGATGGATGTTTTTGTAAGTACTGAGGATCCTACTACTAGAGGAAAATCACCCTTTCTGTAAGGACTGCAGCTATAGGAAATTGAGGTACATATCATTGTGACTGTAAACGACTTTTGCATGTGGCAGCAGTTGCCTGTAGAGGTCCATAATTCCTAACTTAAAGTTCCCAGGTGAATAGTACATACAGACTTAGGAGTTTCATGAACTGAAAAATTAGACTGAAGATCTTTTTTTCATTATTAATAGAATTAAGTGAAAGCTGTTGGACCAAAAAGATTTTTGATGCTAAACTGAACTGAAGGTTTCTGCTGTACTCTTTCTTATACTTTCCTTTGATCTTTTTTAAAAAGTAGCTTTTATTGTTTCTATTTCCCTTAGTGCATAGATGAATAGCCCCCTAAATTGTTACTGTAACTGGAGTTAGGTTGTTTAAAATAAATATGTATCCTCAGGCCTAAAATGTCTGCTTCCTGGGCACAGGTTTACATCATTGCTGGTATAACAACCTTTAGAGAGTGTCCAGGCTACAATGTGACTTTACTGCATAAGTATTAAGTCTAATGTAGATATGCCTAAGTTAATTACTTCGTTAAAATAAAAATATTCTCAACTTTTCTGTTTCTGTTGTTGCATGAAGGAGATTTGATGAGCTAAACTGAATGTAGTTGACTTCTTGGAGATGAAGATGTTTTAAAAGTTTAAAAAACTTATTTCATGGAATCTAATGTTATGGTCTACTGATGAGTTTGTTCTGGTGCATTCAAAAATGCACTTTGGGAACCATTGAAATGGAGTATACCTTAGGATGAGGGCCATCACAGAAAGTGAACACTGGCACATAGAATAGCATTGGGAGAATCAAGGACATGGGAAAGGCTGTGCAAGTTTTGAAATAGGTTGCCAATAGCTGGTCTGTGCCCGTTACTAATGTAACCAGAAGTCAGTACCAGACAATGAGTAGTATCCTGTCTGGAAGATTTGTTTTGCTAACGGACTTTTTGTTTATGTTAAATGCTTGCCTAAAGTAACCTTTAAGGACCAGTGAATTCAGCAAAGATAAACTTTTATGTCAGTATATGCTGCCCTGAGGAGAATGGGTGATCTGGGGTAGGGAGGGGAAAGATTTCTTTGCTAAGAGAAATGTTGGATTTAGTCAGCCTTTAGAGCTCTTAGTAAATGGTCTAGGATGTACCAGGTGCCTAGCTTGTGCCTAGTTTTAAATTGTGATGGCATTTTTGTGTTACTGGCAATTGGCAACTTAATTTTAGCTCTGTTCTTAACACATTTAAACAAGTGTTTGGGGTTGTTGTTTTTTTTTTTTTTTTGTATTCATATGCTATACTTTTCTTTCTTTTTCTTTTTCTTTTTTTTTTTTTTTACAGCAACCTTTTGAGGAAGTAGTTAAGATAATTAACTGAAGTTCAGAGAAGTTGACCTAGGATCAAATAGCTGTTAAATGACATAGCCACGACCAGATCTTTCTGACTTCTATTTCTCTAAGTCAGCTTAACTCATAAGAGAATTACATTGCTAACCAGATGTAGCCAGTACCATTTGAGCTTGAGTTGAGACCTAGACAGTCTGTATCAAAGCTACAGATTGTCCACTAAAGTGACTCTCTACCACTTCTATCCATTTCTGTTACTTCATTTTTCCCCTCCTGTAGAATTTAGAAGACCTCTATCTACAGTTACCTGCTAACACACTGGGAGGTGATTGGCAGTATATTGAAGCTTAGACTAGTATTTTAATTTCTTGGCTGCAGATAATATTTCTCTAGCTTTCTTTACTCAAAATGAGGATGTGCTTTCACTGAAAATTGTGTTATGGAAGAACGGTAAAACAAATAATATAGGCTGGGTCTGCAACTCCACGGCAATAAGGTGACCATACTGACTGGTAATAAATTGCACGTATATGGATTATCTTAAACTATGTCATACTGAGCTTGGTTTTTAAATGTATAAAATACACATTCACTATAAAATGGGCATTAAAAGATAGTGAATGATCCAGTGTTTCTGCAAGTGTTAAGTGATAGATTCATCACTAATTTAGGCACTTAGCATGCTTTCATTGACATCCCCTTCATTATAAGGTTAATAGTGAAATAATACAGACTTTGAAATAACTTCTATTTTGACAGTTTGTTGCATATTCTAAGGACCCAGACATAAGGCTTGGTGGCCCGTCTCTTGTTTTTCCTGGTTTATGACTTTCGGCTTTGTGGAATACGGCTGAGATGAAAGGATTTATTGATGATGCAAACTACTCCGTTGGCCTGTTGGATGAAGGAACAAACCTTGGGAATGTGATTGATAATTATGTTTATGAGCACACCCTGGTAAGTGTGCCGTTTCACATTTCTCAAATTCAGTGTTTACAGATTTTTGAATTCTAAAACATTGCTCTATTTCTAAGATGTTAATCTGATAAAAGTACTTTTTTCAGATGTTCGCTTTTCCAGGTTGTCTTTGACACTCCCACTTCCCTTGCGTAGTGATGAGGTTTTCTTCGTAGCCCAGATTAAAACAAGTGGCTTTCTGGGGCGCCTGAGTGGCTTAGTTGGTTAAGCGTCCGACTTCCGCTCAGGTCATGATCTCACAGTTCATGAGTTTGAGCCCGGCGTCGGGCTCTGGGCTGATAGCTCAGATCCTGGAGCCCGCTTCAGATTCTGTGCCTCCCTCTGTCTGCCCCTCCGCTGCTTGCACTCTGTCTCTCACATTGTCTCAAAAAATAAATGAAACATTAAAAAAAGTTTTTTTAAACAGGTGCCTTTCTAATTTAATTGTTCTTTCTCTGCTGTGCCCAGCTCTTGTATGGTCTATTTTCTTGATTATGTTCCTCCTAATCACTACGGCTTTTTTACTCCGTTTTTCTCAACTATATGCTTGAGTAGATTTTAATTTATATTTAATATAATTTTGGTCGTGTATGTTGGCTAAGAATTTGGTAACTTACACTGAAATGTTTCTGGCGCCAGATGTCAGCTTCTATTGACTCATATTCATTGCTACTTAAGATTATTTTTGTTTTATACTTACTAATAGAACTATCTTTGTTTATTACCTTGCTAATAAAATTTATTTGTTGGAGCTAATTTCCCATTTCCCCAAATTTACTGAAAGATTTTCACGTTATTGGTGTTCAGTAATAGGATACCAAAGTACTTTTGTTGACCTTTACAGGTGTGCTCCAGTCTCCCCACACCTCAGCAAATCTCTTTCCCCTGGCATCAAAATTTTGGGGAAAAAAGTGACACTTGTCATACTGTTCAGTCAATTGTATAGCCATACCATTCTGCAGTTCCTTCTCTTAGGTCACTAGGAACCTCCTCGTGGAAGTATGCTGACCTTTCTCTTAGTCCTCTAACTTTTGCAACATTCTTTGTGGGTCAGATAATGATCTTCGAAATACTCCTTTCATTCATTCTTGTCCCACAATGTTGAATTATCCCACGTTTAGTGAGGGTTAGTCTACAGCCCTATTCTTTCCTAGCAGTGTCATCTAATTGTATGGTTCAAGGGCGGTTACAACTGAAAATCTTGTTGTTGTTTTTTAATCCCAGTTTGCTGGTAGCCATAATAATTGCCTTATTTGTTTTTTCCATATTAAAGTAAAAATAAATTTTCTGTCTCTAGAACGTTAGGGATGGTATATCTTGAAAGAATGGAGTAATTTGAGTACAGCTGTCCCATATCTGCTATGCAAAAACCTTAATTTCCAATCATGTCTATATCCTGATCAGTATTTTCCAATAATGTACATTTTCAAATGTGTATTAAGGAATAGAAAACAGTAATATCGTCTTGGCTTTTCAAACAATAGTTGTGTATTCTAAATAAGATTATTTGGTCTGCCATGTAACATTGAATAATTTATGCTCTCTCTGCCTGACATGTTACAGTCATTTCTCTTACCCTAGAGTAGCCATGTTAAAATTATTACAGATTTCTCCAGATCCCTAATTAAAATCTGTTTTCTTAGTTTTGAAGGAAGAATATCCTTATTCCCGTTCAGCTGGTATTTAGTGTACTTCTGTATTTTTTTTTAATATAATTTTGCCATCTCTGTATACAGACTACCAGCTTTGTCACCTTAAAGATCGGTTCCTAGTGTCCTTGCTTTCTTGTTTTACCATCCTGTCTTTACGTGCAATTTATAATGGAGATACATAGCTTATTTTGGTTAGCATTCCTGATTCTACTCACCGTATTAGGAAATCAGGTCCTGAACTACCAGAGTAGTTTTAAACAGTGTAGGAAAAAAGCATGGAAGGAAACAGGTGGTTTTCTTCTCCTTTACTCCCCCAAACTGAGGCAGTTGTAAAGTAGAAAGTCACTACAATTGATACAGTTTTTTAGAAAAAGCAAAGAAGAGAATATGTTATATGGCAGCATAGCACAGCAAAAAGTCAAGTTTTAAAAAGAAAAGGTATTTGGATTCTCCTGTATTTGCTCTATTTAGCTTTAATTACTCTTAAGCCTTAAATATAGTAGTGTGTGTAAATGTGTATTTTCGCTCCTTTATGGAGGAAAAGGGAGTTCTTTACTACTTTTGGTACTCTGTTTTCAATGGTTCCTTTATTATTTCTCTTTTTTGTGTGTGATCATAATAGACAGGGAAAAATGCATTTTTTGTGGGAGATCTTGGAAAGATTGTGAAGAAACACAGTCAGTGGCAGAATGTAGTGGCTCAGATAAAGCCATTCTACACAGTAAAGTGCAACTCCACTCCAGCTGTACTTGAGATTTTGGCAGCTCTTGGAACTGGATTTGCTTGTTCCAGTAAAGTGAGTATTTTTCATTATTTTGTCACTGAACTGCAACATTTTAGAACTCACTTTAACTTTTGGTTACAGCAGTTAGAAAACTTGCAAGGAAGTTTCTCTTTTGGATGTTTTTAAACTCTTGTGTAAATTCGCAGCCTGATGGAAATTTACAAACTTTTCAAGTGTACCAATGAAAGGAAAGTTTCAGTGAGATGAGATTTTGAAAAGCTTTATCTTTTGTCAACAACTTTTTATTTGTTCTTCATTCTTAGGCTAGAGCTAGACCATTACTTCTGATGACAGCAAAATAATTCTAAACCAGGAGATTTCTCTGGTGGTAATTATAGCTTTTAAAAGGATTTTAACACAGAGTAGTGTTACCAGAATAAGAACTGTGACTTTATGCAGTCCCAATTTAACTTAATACGATTTAAATTTAGCCAAAAAATAAAAGTTATAAAGTGGTAATTGAATGAAAAGGGGTAATAGAAATTTTGCTTTTTAGATGACACTATTTAAAATATATTTTTATAGACTGAAATGGCTTTAGTGCAAGAATTGGGTGTATCTCCAGAAAACATCATTTACATAAGTCCTTGCAAACAAGTGTCTCAAATAAAGTATGCAGCAAAAATTGGAGTGAACATCATGACATGTGACAATGAAGTTGAATTGAAGAAAATTGCACGTAATCACCCAAATGCCAAGTAAGTGTAAAACTAAGTACATGGGAATATTTATCTTACTCTTTAGGGTTTGGGTTTGTCTTTGGCCTGGGAAAAGGCAATGCTTAGTAGAGTAGTGATTTGTATTATAATTATTTTTTTTTAACTTATTTAATAAGTTCCTATATCAAAAATGCTGATAGCATCTATTGGCTACCTATTTCTGATCTTTCTTGTAGAGTTGGGAGGAGATAAGGGCAGTTTGGAATATGAATTTATAATCTTGAACTCGAGGAAGAAAATGGGGTTCTTGGGATAATAAAATCAGGGCCACAGCCTCTTTTCATAATCATATCAGCCCTACTAGTTGTCATGCTGGGAACAGGATATGTGTTGGTCAGCTTTTTTTCCTGGTTAGCTGAGGGTTTAATCTGCCTTTAGCTGTAGTTCTTAAATGGTTGTCCTTAGTGACAGTGTCTTAGGAGCCTACTCTGTAGGTTCAAGGGGTTTCTTTTCTAAGGCCCACTCTTCTCTTTGCATAGGAAGTTTACTTTTTTTTTTTTTTTTTGTACTTGTTCCTGCATGCATCTCAAGATTTTTTAAATTAAAATGTGTACTTTTTAAAAGCAAAAAGCAGATTTAATCTTGTCATGAACTGGTACGTCAAGAAGACCTTAGGATATACTAAAAGTATAGTGTATTAATACAAAATTACTTGTTTTTAATGCATTGTGTTCCTGAAAATGTGTATCATATCCATATTTTCGTTGTATATTTATAATTTTCTTACTGACTTTAATGGTACTCTTAGGTGTCCTGACAGGATTGATTACTCTAAAAAACTTTGAATAAAGGCCTTTTGGGGAAAATTCTAGTGAACCACTTGTCTCTCTCAAAAAATCTTTCTGTTCTGTGATCTTTTAAAGACAGCAGTGATTAGGGATGTTTACCTTGTTAATTGTAAAGTGGATGTTATATTCTTGATAGAGCTGATTATACCTATAGGAAGAATAATTTTGCTTTTATCAGACTTGGCCCCTCTGATCATCAGTCACTCATCAGGACTTCTTTGGGAAAACAGTTTTACAAACAGCATTTGTATATTTTGGGTTTTAGTAGTTTGTAATTACTGTGTGTCTCCTGAGACAGTCTTGATCATTTTGTCTTGGTTGTCATGATTTGGAAGGAAATACCAAATGGAGTTGAATCAGTATTTAAAAGGCTACTGTTTTAGATGCTTAAATAACTTCCAAGTTCGCCAATTTTTTGGTAAGATGTATGAGATTAATAGGAGTTCTCAGAATAAGTGGTGGAAATTTAGGTAGCTAGAACAATTTAGGAAATTTGAAACATTTAAAGCCCTGATATTTTCATCCGAAAGACAATGATGGCATTGCTGTTCAATTTAGTCTTTCTAGGTGGTTTTATGGACTGATGGACTTCATTTGAAAGTAATGTCGTCTTTCATTACAGAGCCCAACTGACTCTTGCTGCTACAACAGAGTCTTAACTTCCTGCATTTTCCAAATTCCCGTCCTTGTGAGCTTCATGCTTTAGGCCCTAATGGCTAGTTTTTTCTCTGTACAGGATTGTTTTTCATTAGGTTCACTGATTCAACCGTCGCTGGATTTGGGAGCACTGGCAACATAATCAACATACTTCTACAATCTTCAGGCTTCACATGTGCTGATGATGATGTAAACCAACTCTGCCCCAATCATCTTCCCCTTCTCTTAGGGTCTTACTACATATTGCAACAGAAGATAATATTGGAGGCGAAGAGGGTAACATGAAGTTTGGCACTACCCTGAAGAACTGTAGGCATCTCTTGGAATGTGCTAAGGAACTTGATGTCCAAATTATTGGGGTTAAGTGAGTATTTGTTTTAAATTTCATTTTATGGTGATAAATCTTTGTCTTTCTGATTTATTTTAAGACTTTTTGCACGAACTCTAATAGATTCAACTTTCAGTTTAATGTATTTTTTTTCCCTTAGTCTAGGAAAAACAACTAAATATGCTTTATCCTTCATGTAATTTTGTGCCTATACCTTCCCCTTCCCTAAGAGATAAAATAGTAAATAAAAATTCAGTTAGTAATTTAAAACCCCCCCTTTTTTAAATTGAAGGGAGAGGATGTACTAGAATTCTAATGAATACCAAGATGGCATTCATTTGAGTTGTGTGCTTTTATTTTTTTCCCATCTTTAAATTTTTTTCCTTTTCATCTTAATCTCTTGGCCACTCCAATAAATCAGACATTGTTCCACTTTTCTTGATTTTTATGTGTGTAAAAACTGAGGCCCAAAGAGATTTCATGATTTGATCGTAATGTCAGAACTATGGTCTGGGTCAAATTTGGAGCACAGAGCTCCACATTTTTTGAGTTGCCAGTCCATTGCTAGTCTCACTCCAATGCAAAGTCTTGCTTTTTAAGTTCATAAAGATGGATAAAAAGTCACCACTGTTAAGTTTAATTCTGCCTTAGGTAACAATATTGACCGATTTGAGGGTTTTCGTATTTCTGTTTTTTAAGGTAACATTCAGTAAAATTGACTTTTTGGATTTGACTTTTTATGAATTCTAACAGATTTGTGTAACCACTGCCATAGTCTTAAGTATTCTGTTAACGAGTCTCTAAGTTTCTCTTAATAAGTAACATTAATAAGTGTTAGTACTACTCAGCTGAATTAATGTACATTTGTATTTAATTTTTTTTTAATGTTTATTTCTGAGACAGAGACAGAGCATGAGTGGGGGAGGGGCAGAAAGAGAGAAGGAGACACAGAATCCGAAGCAGGCTCCAGGCTTGGCTCTGAGCTGTCAGCACAGAGCCCGACGCGGGGCTCAAACCCGCAAACCGCAAGATCGTGACCTGAAGTCGGTCGCTCAACCGACTGAGCCACCCAATACCTTTGTATTTTACAATAGACACGTTTTTATATTTTGTCAGATAAAATTGTACATTCAAATTAATTTGTGACCCAGTTTTATTGGTGGTGCTTGATGCTTCATATACATAAAAGCCTGTCCCTTTCTGATAGTTATGAAGCCTGAGAGCTCATTGTTAAATTCTTTGTAAAATTACAGTGTTACCCATACATTGCCTTTTCTTAGAAAACAAACAAAAAAAATCAACCAAACAAAAAAACACTGCTATTATAACTTGGATAATTAGAGGCGTGTGCTTCCAGTTCTTTAAATATTTGGTAATGTTACGTCTGGTAAATGAGAACTGAAAAAGAATTACAGGAAGGACCTCTAAGATGTGCTGTTGCTTTAAATTTACTACTCTCTTTCTTCCAGATTTCATGTTTCAAGTACTTGCAAAGAATCTCAAGTATATGTACATGCTCTGTCTGATGCTCGATGTGTGTTTGACATGGCTGTAAGTTGTTTCCTTACGTTATTTCGATGTTTTAAGCCAGGGTGTTAATATCCAGTGTTTTTACTACCTCTGAAGTACCCTCATATACTTAAAACATTTGCATTATTTTTTATAATCAGTTCCATACAGTCACATTTTTTAACTAGGTAAAGGGATGAAATAGTAATTTATTTGCATATGACTACAAGCCAGGACAGACCTCAGGAAGACTGTACTGTATACATATACCATTGAGTATAAACCTTCTTCGGTTAATAGAGACCAAAGCCCTTTCTATACTAAAGATTATAACAGATCTTATTTACCTCCTTGGGAAGGGGTGTTTGCAATGTCCTTGTAGCCATAACCATTTGGATAAGCATTTGAAGTATTTTTTCCTATCTCTAGGGAGAATTTGGCTTCACAATGAACATGTTAGACATTGGTGGAGGCTTCACAGGATCTGAATTTCAGTTGGAAGAGGTAAACTTTGTTCAGTGGATGGACGTGCTGGAATAATCTCATTCTTTACTAAAATGGTAGATTAGTCAGACTAGAGTTTAACAATGGCAGGAAATAAACCCTGTACTATCTGTTTAAAATTGATTCTGGAGTACCTGGCTGGCTCAGTTGGTTAAGCATCCGACTTTGGCTCAGGTCATGATCTCATGGTCTGTGAGTTGGAGCCCCATGTCAGTTTCAGAGCCTAGAGCTGCTTCGGATTCTGGGTCTCCCTCTCTCTGCCCCTCCCCTGCTCTCGCTCGCATGCTCTAACAAATATTTTTAAAAAATTTTTAATTTGATTCTAAGATAAAGAGACAATGAGAAGACCTAGCTAACTTTGAAAAGCTTAAGCTTAATAAAATTCTGTGAACTCTAACATAACTTCTTATTTACAAAAAATTTGTATACAGTTGCGTTTCTGCCCTTAGGGGTACTTGATGGCACAAATGAATTTATCATTTGGATAGTTTAAGCTGTTTTATCTAGATGTACGTTACTATTCACCTTCTTGCTCTCCCCTCCATCCCTCATTCTATAATATTTAGAAACTGATTTGCTAGGGTTAGATTATAGAACATGACTGTGTGATGAATTATCTAATTCAATATTGAAATCATAATGTGGGGTTTAAAATTTATAGGTTAATCATGTTATCAGCCCTTTGTTGGATGTCTACTTTCCTGAAGGATCTGGCATTAAGATAATTTCAGAACCCGGAAGCTACTATGTGTCTTCTGCATTTACACTTGCAGTTAATATCATTGCAAAGAAAGTTGTTGAAAATGATAAATTTTCCTCTGGAGGTAAGTTTTTTTTTTTTCCCCTCCCCATTTTTGAGAGAGAGTGAGCAGGGGAGGGGCGGAGGTGGGGGTCAGAAGATCCAAAGCGGGTTCTATGTTGACAGAGGGCTGGATGCAGGGCTCGAAATCACGAACAGTGAGATCATGACCTGAGCCCAAGTTGGACGTTTAACCAACTGAGCCACCCAGGTGCCCCCTTATAGTTTGGTTTCTGTTAGATCAGTTCATCTACAAATGAATTGAAATGATCAGATACTTGTCAAGTGTAAAATACTGTAGGACATGGACGTTTATATGTTGTGAAGGACCTCCTGAATCTAACTCTTGGTTCTGGTGTTTTGATAAGCATATTTTAGGTAAGCTTCCCCAGCTGATTGATTCTCCTATCTTGTTAAGAACCGGTGTTTTATTGTAATGTCTCTTGTCATGGAACTTTTACTCATGGGGGACAATGTACTTTATGCTTTCTTTCATAACAAGGGCCAACAGTCTTCATCTCTCTTGTCAAACCAACAAAAAGGCACTAGTCAGTCTGTCTTCCTGACAAATACTACTTTAAAAAATGTAGAAAGTACTGTTCAACATTAAGAAGACTTATTCCTATAGTTTTTTTCCTTAAGTTAACAGGAATAAGTTTTTTTTCTATAAACAGTCTTTTAAAAATGTCAAACTTGAAGAGCTGCAAGGATACAAGGAACTTTACATTTTGATCACTTGGTTAAGATGGTATCACGTGAGTTTTCTTCATAATGAATTGGAAAGATCATTGTAAATAACCTTTTTCTCTTCATATTTTTACTTCATTATTCAGTTTAAGAATAGCTTTCTCTTTCTACCTTCCTATTTATATTAGTTTAGACTCCTAGGTACTTATTCAATAGGTTATGTAATCTACTACTTTTCATTATTTACTGCCCAAAATTTGGCTCCTTTTGACATGCCCCCATCATTTCCTGAGTGCTTCTTTACTTTCTGGTAAATCAAGATGTTCCAAGCTCTTCTTACCCTGCCTCAGACCTGGAGTTGGCCATTTCTCCAAAGAGCTCCAATTCATTTTAATGGAGAGTGGTATTTTAAAAACCAAGAAGAGTATTGATTGTGTTCATTACTTCTGACGTGTCCTTTTTATTCAGTGAGTACAGTCTTAAATACACGATCTGACAAATAATGAAGGCATATATTGACATCCCTATAAAAACATAAATTTCATATCGTAGAATTTCCCTCCAGTTTTGTTCCTTTGCCAGATAGCCACCATTCTGATGGTTTTTCCACCATATATTAGTTTGGGCTATCCTCAGACTTCATATAAATGGAATCCTCTAGCATATATTTTAGGACAGCTCAGTATAGCGTCTGAACAATTTTTTTTCACGTTCAGTCCTAATATTCCACTGTGAATATGCAATTTATTCATTCTCCTTGGCAGTGAATAACAATGAATAACAACTGGTTGTTTCCAGTTGTGGGCTATTATGAGTAAAACTTAACAATCTTGTGTAAGTCTTATGGACATTTTTCATTTCACTGGGGGAAATGACTAAGAATAGAATTGCCAGGTCACAGAGTAGATGTTTCCGAAGATTTCAGTGGTATTTTATCCTCCTGGTGGTATATATGTGCAAGTTCTGATTGTTTCCCCGCTTTCATGGATGTTTTCAGTATTGTCACTTTTTAATTTTCTCCATTCAATAGGTATGTGGTGGTGATGGCTCATTGTAGTTTTAATTTGCATTTACCTGGTAACTTCTGTAGGGAACTTTTTTCATGTCTATTGGTTATCTTCCTGTATGAAATGTCTTTTCAGTTTTTTAGGCTAACAGTTTTAAAGTATGTCAGTATATTTTTTTAAATTAAATATTTGGGAAATGTGAAAGCTGTAAGTCTGCTCTATAAATATTCAGTCTGTTTGCTATGCCTTGCATAGTAACTCTATTAGAAATTTCAATATAAATTCATCTTTGTTTTTTCTGCTTTATTTCAGTAGAAAAAACCGGAAGTGATGAACCAGCCTTCATGTATTATATGAATGATGGTGTTTATGGTTCTTTTGCAAGTAAACTGTCTGAGGACTTAAATACCATTCCAGAGGTTCACAAGGCAAGTTTTATTACAAATACCAGAGCTGCTTATTTGGCAGTTTATAAACTGAGCCTTTGTTTTTTTGTTTTTTTTTTTTTAAAGATGCATCCCAAGTTTTGGAGATACACTTTAGGATGGGAAATGTTGCCCTTTTTTGAGGAGTTGCCCTCCTTAGGTGGAGTTAAGAAGGAGCACCAGTGCCCCTGGCTCCAGGCCTGCCTTTCATAGGTGCATTGGGTCTGACTCAGTGAAAAATGCTCTCATCTTCCCTCGGATTCATTACCTGCATGAACACGAGTAAAAATTAATGAAGAAATAAAACCTTTTCCTACAGAAATACAAGGAAGATGAGCCTCTGTTTACAAGCAGCCTTTGGGGTCCATCCTGTGATGAGCTTGATCAAATTGTGGAAAACTGTCTTCTTCCTGAGCTGAATGTGGGAGATTGGCTTATCTTTGATAACATGGGAGCAGATTCTCTCCATGAACCATCTGCTTTTAATGATTTTCAGAGGCCAGCGATTTACTACATGATGTCATTCAATGATTGGTAAGGTATTGTTTTCATTTTAAAGCTGATTGGATATTTGAGATGACATAAGATGTTTGCTAATAATTTTAATTCTGTAACAAATGCCTAACAAGCAGTAAATAGCAAAGTGCCCCTCCCTCTGTTAAGGATTATTGGAAGACTAGTTATTTTTATAGTCTTGTCCATTTGCTTTGTGGTAGTGTGGTCTTTGTGTTTAAATTTAGAATTACACTTTTTTTTTTTTTTTTTTTTTTTAATGTTAGGTATGAGATGCAGGATGCTGGAATTACTTCAGACACAATGATGAAGAACTTCTTCTTTGTGCCTTCTTGCATTCAGCTGAGCCAAGAAGATGGCTTTTCCTCTGAAGCTTAAACAGGCATCAATGCTTCTTTAGATCTGAAGTTGCAGGTTAAGCTTGTCTGGTCTACATTCCAGTGTGAAACAAATTCAAACAATCTTATTCTGTTAATTCTCTTGGAAACAAAATCTATTAGTAATAGCTGTTTGGGACCAGACGAAATCAGCTTTCATCTATAATTCATTGGGGGGTAATTGGGAGATTTAGATAATGTATCCAGATTTAAACTTAACCAGTTTGTCCTACCCCTTAAGCATTTAAAATAAAATATGCAACAAAATGGATGACTTAGTGGAGATGGAAGCCCATTAATTGGGTTCCCCATTAAATCGTTTACATACAAGTACACAGTTTTTATACTAAGGATTCATGTTAAAAAGTCTTGTAAAGTTAATGTCTTTCACCCAGATATATCAAATGTCAGTGGAAGACCAGTGTGACTTCATTAGATACGTTTAGTGTATTTAGAATGTGTAAATTTGTGCTTTGAACTGTAGTTTAATAAATGTAAAATTGCATCATAGTATTTGTTGTATTTGACCTAATGTAACCCTTGTATGATTGCAATAAAATTTTGTGTAGATTTTACTGTTTTTTCAGGCTAAAACTTTGGGAAAGGGGCTAGCTAGCAAAGGTAGTTTTGAAATAGATGTGTATATGGACTGTTATGAAGGTTTTTTTATTTTTTGTTTTTCCTTTATAGCCCATTTAAGTTTAGTTTGGCTCAGTACATTTTTTCAGTTATTTAATTAGTAATTTAAGTAAAATGTTTGGTAAATCATTGTGAAGTTCAGATTCATTATGGAGAGTCAATGTGCAGTAAGCATGATGTTTTAACAATTTTAACACCAAAAATGTTAATTCTGCATAAACCGATTGTAATAATTAATAGGTGTTTCTGTATAGATAGAATGCATAGAATACCTTAGTAAATCTTTGAATTACAAATCTTTCGGCTGAAATGGAAGATTCTATTAAATACTTTGAATAAACTTGGGGGGAGGGAAATAAAATTGCAGAAGAGTCTGCAGCGCACTAAAACTTAAAGAAGGGCTACATCTATATCCAGAAACCTGATGCTCTTTTGCACGGAACATTATTTAAATTCAGAGTTGTAAGGGGGTGGGGTGAAGCACACCTGTTCTCAGTTTCTCAATTGCAATGATTTCAAACTTTAGGAATTTGCTTTGTTTTACTCTCCATTCCTTGTTATTTCCCATTCAGCTTAGTAATTTTAATTCTTTTCATACTAAAATCTTGTGACTGGGGGAAGGGAGTTAGCGTTACTAACCTGACAGTTGTTGCCAGGCGTTTACGTTGTTCACTGCTAGTATATTAGTAATCCTAGATCTCAGAATCACAATAGTAATAAAATATAAACAACAGGGGTCATTTTTTCCTAACTTACTCTATGTTCAGATGTGGAATTTCTGTCTCCCAAGAGGAAATGTGACTTCACTTTGGTGCCAATGGACAGAAAATTCTACCTGTGCTACATAGGAGAAGTTTGGAATGCACTTAATAGCTGGTTTTTACACCTTGATTTCAAGGTGGAAAGAAATTGATCATGAATCTCTAATAAATTTCGATCTAAACCAGTAGGTGCTTAATATTTTTTTGATTTGATTGATGCCCATTTGAATTTCATGGGTTCTATTAATTAAATTTAAGACCCCAGTCCATTGTCATCTAATTACCCTTGGACTTTACCAAGGCATAATATGGGGTTTTATGCAAAGTTCCAAGCTACATGCAACTTATTTTTAACCGTAATAAAGAGGAGGAATTCTTCCCAACCTTCTTTACATGTCGTGCTTTGTGGTCCAGAAATGACAGACCTTTTAGAAGATGGTACAACTTTGAGTTCTTGGCTTGAGTATACAGCTTTGAGTTTTCATGGCTTGTCGACTTTGCCATATTCATAGGAGAGCTGTTCTATGTATACAGCTCAGAGTAGCAAATATCACATGTGAATGAAATGGTAACCTTAAGAAATGTCTGTATTGTATTTGAAGACTGTTTGCCATAAAATCTGAGGTTTGAACCTAATGTATTTCAATTTGGTATGCTAAAAAGTACTGAATTAATGTAACAATCTTTTTTTTTAAACAATATTGTAATCTCAGTTCAGAATTTAACTGAAAATATAAAACCCAAATGATTTCTATATAGTAAATTGAACTGTAAAGGTAATTTGTGTGTGATTCTGAATACACAGATAAAATGTTTTTATTCCTCCTTATGTTTTACTTTGGCTTCTATTGTGAAAGAGTTAATTCTGCATTTCAACTCTGAATATTATGAACTTCCAATTATTCTTTCAGAATCTTAATTATAAAGTAGCAAATCCGATAACATGCTGGGCATTACACATGGAAGATTTTGGGTAAAGTTCAATACATACATGAGCACGAGTATGTTTCCAGGGCCACATTTTCTAGATTGATCCATTAATTCACCAGCCTTTTAATAATTTTAAACTGAAAACTAAATGAAATTGATTTATATGAATTAAAATAGATATTCCAAATAAATGTGGGCACTGATAACATTCACTGAAAATACTGTGTTTAAAAAGCCACTGTTCAATCTTTTTGTCCCTTTTTGGGGACTTTGTGTTTTCTCACTGTTAATATTGGCAACTTGACCAGTTATATAGCAAGAATACTTGCTTAATTGACTAAAACAGTAGAAGAGGAGAAAAATCCGTAGTCTTGCACATTCAAGTTGTGAATAAATCCTACAAATACTTTATAATTCCTGTCTTGTCCATGCTGAAGGCACAATAAAAGAATGGTCTATTTGCAGATTGATGCTTTCATAATGAGAATAAACCTAGCCTAGGAATAAAACAAAAACAAAAAAAACTTGTTCTGGCCTTTTGATAGCAAAAGTACGAATTTCTGAAGCCTTTTTACTCTGCTGGGATTGCGATCAAATTTGTTAAGGATGGTTTGGATTAGATTTTTTTCCCCTAGGTCTGTTGCTAATTCAGGATGGGGTTTCAAAAGTATAGAAATAGGAAAGCATTTTAAGTTTGAAGAAATTCTGGTAACGTATGATCATCGGTTTGGGCAAATTAACTTGAAAAGTAGCAGTGCCTACTCTTTACTGAAGGACTTCTTTTTTCCTTTGCTTACTACAGATTGTGGGTGTTACATGTATCTTAATCACAGTTTTTTATCTTCACCCAGAATGCAGTGTAGATAGGGGAAGACAGAACTGCTACAGGCACTCTGTCCAGTGTTGCACAGTGGAAGGATTTAGGTTTTATCTGTTGCAAATGGCAAACTCTTTTTTTTAATGGCAATGAGTAGAAGGTTTAATCTACCCAACATGCTCATTTTGTGTGTTGTCTTGGAGCAGGTAAGAACCATCTCTTAACTTCTGACTCCCTTGACCTATCTTGACTTCAGCTTCAAATGCATATTCATTGGTAAATGGTCTTTCTAATCCTGATTGTACCATAACACTGCTTATGCCTGTTAAAACCTGTGCAGTTGATGGCCTAGTGAGAAGATTACTACTGGATTAACTATGGGAAGTTAAAAAGAATCTGCAGTTGACCGATGACCTGATTGTGCATTGGCGTTCCCCCCCCCCCCCCCCCCGTCCCCGAAAGATTTTGTAAGCGTGCAAAAGAAAATCTTGTAAACTAGTAGGATATTATTCAGATTCAATTTAGGGCCAGATAACTTAAAAGCTTTTCCTAAATAATGGTGCCAGACTGTCTGGTGTATGCCTGTATCTACAACTTTGACACCACCTCGATTTTTAGCAGTAGTATGCAGAAGACCTATGACTAAAGGTTAGGAATTTTAATTCTCTGGATTTTATTGATTTCCTCCCATCCACTTGGTGTCTCAAATCGCTTTCTAGGAGGTCTTCTCCGCTCCATATTCCAAGTCTATTTTTCACTTTGGCAACTTTTTAATTTCCAAGCTAAGGGTGCAGTATCTTTTATGCAGGAGACTGTCCCTGAATTCTTCATGACTTAAACCTACTCATTTTTCCTTACTTTTAAGTTCTCAACAGCAATGAAGCAAGAGCATTTTCCAAGTTCAGTTTCCTCTAATTCTACAAGGATGCAACACACTTGGGGTGCCTGGGTGGCTCAGTCAGTTGAGCTTCCGACTCTTGATTTTGGCTCAGGTCGTGATCTCCGGATGGTGACATTGAGCCCCGTGCTGAGGTCTGTGCTGAGTGTGGACCCTGCTTGGATTTTCTCTCTCAAAAAAAGATGTAATACACTTCAAGAGTTTGCTGGGAGAGGGAGAACTTTAGTGGTTCCCAAAAGAAAAGCATTTAAAAATGTTTATGAATGTGTTATATCTCATGTTGCCCCAATAAGAACTGGGTTGAGAATTAGACTGAAGGGGGAGGGCATTAGGGTGTAGAGCTGGACATAAGTTCATATTGAGGAGGAAAATATTCCCAAATAGCATGACACGATTGCCCCCTCCCTTTTAGGTACATTTTTGCTCTAACTTGACATTCTTACTTAAACGTGTTTAGGGGCACCTGGGTGGCTAGGTTGGTTAAGTGTCCGACTTCGGCTCAGGTCATGATCTCACGGTCTGTGAGTTCGAGCCCCGCGTCGGGCTCTGTGCTGACAGCTCAGAGCCTGGGTCCTGTTTCAGATTCTGTGTCTCCCTCTCTGTTTGCTCCTCCCCTGTTCATGCTCTGTCTCTGTCTCAAAAAATAAACGTTAAAAAAAAAAAACATGTTTACACTGAGGGGCACCTGGGTTAAGTCGGTTAAGCGTCCCCCTTTGGCTCAGGTCTCGATCTCACCAGTCCAAAGTTGGTGCCCTGCATTGGGCTTTGTGCTGACCGCTCAGTCTGGAGCCTGCTTCGGATTCCGTGTCTCCGTCTCTGTCAGCCCCTCCCCTGCTTGTGCTCTCTTTCTCTCAAAAAAAAGTGCGCTGAAATTGCACCATGGACCCTTGGGGAAAATGTGGGGTTCAGAGCACAACATTTTGTCCGTGCAATATTATCTTAACATTGATCCCTAATAAAACCAATCACCTTGGGACAAAGCGGTTCCAAAATACCTCCCAGGAGGGAGTAGGCTTGAAAAGTACCAATAATAAAGGATTAGGCTCAAGCCTTAGCTATCAGCAACCCTACTCGAGTGACGGCAGTTTTGTGGCAATCGAGCAGATTAAAAAAGGACACAGACATTGGAACTAAAAGCCTAGGCTTAAGCTGTGTAAGGACCAACATCTCAACGGCCTCGGGACACTATTGTATGACACAAATGAGAAGCTCTAAGTGTCCTAAGGGTTTCCCTCTAACTTCCTTGATTTTGCATTTGAAGAAATCTGGGATACGCAGATAGGTTAAGGAATTAGCCTGAGATTTTTATGGCTAAAACATGTCAGAGCAGAGATTTGAGCCTAATACTTGATAAACCTGTGTTGTTGTCTTCGACTGGGTTTCCCGGATGCACAGCCACATGCAGAATGTTGGTCAGAAGTGCTCTTGGGAGATGGGAGGCAGGAATGGACAGAGGAGGAAGTTGCAACAATGCAGTTCCAGAGGAGGCCTCAGCTGATGCTGCAGGTAGTCCTGGAGCTGGGATGGCTCTTCAGAGTTAAAGCAAATTGAAAAGCGGGGGCTGGGGCTTTGTATCACAGTATCAGCCAGTCACTGGCTGGCTACCGGCTGCACTTTGCAAGACGTAAGTTTGGGTGAGCAGTTCCCTGTGGCAAAGGACAATTCTCTGGACAATGTTGTGAGCCAATTCCAAGTGGAGAATGAAGCCGTTGGCTGCAGTTGTGAGTCTTAATATGCACCTGATACTCCTGATAGTGGGGGATGAGTCCCATCAGCCTTGCAGGAAACCTTGAAGGAGCACCGCAGTATCCGGTCCTTAAAAGAAAAAGGCTAGATCGTGTTTAACGTCTGTTTAAGGTCCAAAGCAGTTTCTGCTAAGAAGTCTAGCAGCTGCTAGGGCTGCCCTAACAAAGTACCACAAATTGGGGGCCTTCAACAACAGAGATTCATTCATTGTCTCGGTCCTAGAGGCTAGCATTCCAAGGTCAGGGTAAGTGTTGGTTGCTTCGAGGGCCGTGAGGGAAGGATCTGTTCCCTCTTTCCTTGTAGATGGCCATTTTCACGTACACCTAGCATTCTCCCTGTATGTGCGTCTGTGCCCAAATTTCCCCTTTTGTAAGGACACCAGTTACATTGGATTAGGGTCCACCCTAATGACCTCATGTTAACTTCAATTACATCTGCAATTACCCTATTTCCGAGTAAGGTCGTATTCTGAGGTACTGAGCATTAAGACTTCAACATGAATTTTAGGGGTACAAAACTAACAATGCCAATCCGAACAGGGCAACACCTTGACCCTGGGACCCTGGCCTGACTGCCTTAGTGTGCCTGCCTGTCCACTCCTTTCCTCTCAGCGGCTGCTCCTTTCTTCTGTCCCCTCCCTTTCCGTTGCCTGTTACGTTCTCCAGCTTTCCTTCTTTCTCTTGTTTATCTTCCTTTTTTCCTACAGAGATCTTTGTTTTTTCCCATTATGAAGTGATTTTGTTATAAAAATTCCAATAATACAGAAAGGTATAAAGAAGACCGTTTTTAAAAATCACCTGAAGACTCTTGACAAATGCTTTTAATGCCATGTGGCGCTGGCTTCCAGACATCTCCGTTTCCACCTCAACATTCCAGCCCTCCGTTTCCTCCTGGGAAAAGTATGGCTTCATTAACACCGAGCGCCCAGCGTTTTACTTCTGCCATTTCCAGTCGTTTTTTTTTCCTCCAATAGTGCGGTGAACTGGCTTTGAGTGTTACAGGGGTCTGTGACTCCGGAGAAGAAAATCCAGAGAGACGCTCTGGAGTCCACCCCTCAGGTAAGCCCTCGGGTACACCTGGAAATGGTGGGTTCGGATTGTACCAAAGGGGTGTGGCTACTTTGCAACTCTCCAGATGGTTCTCTAGGGGAAGGGGAAGCCCAGGGTGCAGACCTCCATGGCCTAGCCCAGAGGGCACCTGTAGCTGAGGGCATGAGACTTTGTCCAAGAACTAGTTTCTTCAGTCTGAGTGGCCACTTTTCACTCCCAGCATTTTAACATCTCCCTCCCCGTAACCCGACCCCCAGACCAGCAGCTCAGAAGGCCCTCACCCATTTCCTTGTACCTCACTCACCATTCCCAGCTCCAGCCTGCTGACCACCTCCACGTACCGTGTGACCCAGAGGATACGCAGCACCAGACTTACCCAGACACCCAGGTGAGGGCAACAGGCACACCAGAAACCACGCCTGGTTCTAGAGACTTGCCAGTTTGACTCCCTCCTGTCTCTTCACTGGACTATTGCAATAGTTCCTACCTGGTCTCCTTGCCCCTAGGAACTCCCCCTCAGCCCATCATCCTTAGGGCTGCAAAGTGGGCTTCTGTCACTGGTCTGATGGGATGACTGAGCCGCTTTACAGTCTTGTGTTTGGGAAGATTCTGTTTGGGATCTGTGCTCTCCAGGCAGGCCTCAGTCGGCCTTAGGAACCATCTTGTTACCCATCCCATGAGATCCCTCATCACCTGTCAGATAGCTTGATTCCTGCAGGGCAAAGCTTGAGGGAGGGTCCAACTTCATCACTGATTCATTCACTCGGGTGATCATTTATTCTCCAAGTACCTTTTCATATTTAGCGGCCAGACACTCAACACTCGGACAGCAGTAAACAAAATAGCCCTAAACCCCTGCCCACGTGGCACTTCCCTTCCAGGGAGCCAACTGACTTCTTTCAACTGACTTCTAGATAATGTCTGACAGACAAACCAGCTTCTGCTGGATCTTGGGACCTGGCGGAGCAAATGGTCTGACCCTGTAGGTGCCTCATATCTCTCGTCCAGGATGCCAGGCTGGGCAGGAGGAAACGACTATAATATCCACACAACCCCAATCACATACCAAGCAAACTGCAGGTGGCTCTGTATCACAGCCCCCACCCCTCTCTGCTGGCAAGTTCCTCTTCCAGCCTGTGACCCTAAAACAGAGCCCCGCTTCCCCCCACTCTGGCTTTGGCTGATGTCTGACACAGAGCTCATAAAGCAGTGGAGCTTGAGAATGTGGATTTGGGGCATTGCATTCCAACTTTGTTTCTACCACTTACTAGCTGTGTGCCCTTGGATGAGTTATGTAACCTCTCTGAGCCTCAGTTACCTCTTCCATAAAAAGGGCATATTAGTTATTTAATGCTGCATAGACAATTGCCCCCAAACTCTCTGAGCTTCATTTCCCCACCTACAAAAATTGTAAGAATTCAATGAATTTTACGTTTAGTGCTTAAAAAAGTGCCCAGTGTATAGTAAAGTTTCGATATGTGGTAGCCATTACGTCTCCCTTGTTTCTGCTCACTGAATTTTAGCTTGATGTATCCTGGGGTTCTGAACCCTCTTATTCCTGATGACTCCTGGATAAGATGTTTAGGAAGGTGACAGGGAGTCTGTGTGAAATACGGATGACTCCAACTTTTCCCAGAGATTTGAAAAAAATATTTTTCATGTAAGATAGAAACTAGATAAGGAAAACGGCAATGAAGTTGGGTGTTGGGGGGGAGGGGACCTTAAAAATGAGATAAAACGAAGGAAGGGTTAATACAAAAGAGATCATTATAAGATCCTGATAAAGATTGGCCCCGTTTTGGCTCGGAGATTCCTAGCAGCCATAGTTAGAGGAAAATCACATCTAAGTCAAATTTTTAAAGAAGTTTAGCAAAATTTAAAGCACCTATAGGTGATGAGTGAGGCTTTCTTGGCTTCCTTCTTACAACGCAGAGCGCAGCGATAGGGGTAATGAAGCTCAACAACTTTTCTCTGATGAGGACCCAGGCGGGTCTACTTCCTGATGTGAAAAATTCTGGTATCTCACGCGGTGCACCACAGCTTCAAGTTTACGGGGAGGACGGCAGTGACAGATATTCCCACTAGATGGCGCTCGTTGATTACCTTTTGCTTAGTGCCTATGACGTTACCCCATTTTTTCCCCCAATGTGCTCAAGCTGATTTCACTTAGTATTAAGTTCTAATGTTCTTTCATGTTTCTGAACTTCAAGAGTGCTCCCGCCTTTCCACCCTTTGCATTGCTACAGTGGGGTTTGTAGTGGGGAGGAGCTAGGAGGAAGGGGGCATTTCTGCCTCACTTTCCCCACCCTCCCCCATATACCCACTACTAGAAGCAACAGCCTTTGCCACTGTAAATCCCAAACTAAGTGCAGGTTTCCAGGTACTGTGACAACTTCTGGACCCCTGAGCCCAATGTGAACTGGTGTTCCTGGGTGTGAGAAAATGTAACGAAAGGCTAGAAGACCTGGATGCTCAAGGGATGTGGTTGGTAAACTTTTGCGTGGCTTTTTCCAGGTGGGTTTTGAACTCCTTCAAGCTAGAATGCCAGGCCCGCCAAGGACAGGCGTGTGGCCCCACAAGCCAAGTTTACTTAGCTTGACACACGCAAGGAACTCCTACACCAGGCAAGCTTTCAGAGCCTCTCAACCTGGTAGGGTTAGGATGGGCTTTTCGGAGGTGGTTGAAGCACTCATAAAGCAGGGAACCCTTAGGACTGGTTGGTTGGTTGGGAGAAAGGAGATTTTTTGCTGATTGGTTCAGGGTCAAAGAAGGGACCTTTTATCTGTGGGGGAAAGTTCCCTGTGTGGTTGTGGCTTTGCTAGATCCATGGGTTTGTTTTTGTGATTTAGGAGTTAAGATCTTGAAGGCATTCAGTGAATTGGTTTCTCAGTGTGCCATCTCCTGAGGACACGGCTACATCTTTTACGTATCCCCAGAGCCTGGCACATAACAGATGCTCTTTGTCGGAACTCACAAACTCCCCCTCCTTTCTCTGCTTCTGCTTCTCTTCCTGGGCTTGTCCTGAGATGGGTGAGCAGAATGCCACACGCTACCCCAGAGGTGAGCAAACAGGGAGGGTAGCCATCATCTGTCCATTCACATGTTTACCAAACACATATTTATGGCTCTGGGCCAGGTGCTGGCAACACCATTATGGGCAAACCAGAAGTGCCAGTATCCTGAGGGAGACAAGTGTCGAGCCAATACATGGAAGACTACAAGAGTCACGGTTATGGAGAAGTAGCACCTGGTGGTGAAGAGCATTCGATGCGGCATTTGGCTTGATCAGAAAGATTTCCTGGTTAGAGAATAGTTGCATTGAGATGTGAAGGAAGAGTGGGAGTTAAACAGGTGAAGAGATGGAGGGAGAATGGTCCATGTAAAGGCCACAGCATGTGCAAAGGTCCTGGGGTGGAAACTCGAGGGACTGAGGAAGGCAGCCAATTATAGAAGCCTTATAGAGGCTCATAATGCAGTCACCATGCATTTTTATCCTAGGAGAAACGGGAAAGACGTTACCGTTTTTATAGCTACGGGTGGGGTGCGCCTCAGAGCTGTCAGACGATGTGCGTTTTGCAGGTCACGTGCCGCAGAATCCGAGGTGAGCTCGTATTCCTGGGCGGCTGCTCCTGGTGGCCCTGGAATGTGTCTCTGTGTGACATAACTGAGTTTGTATTTCAAAGGCATTCGTCACGTTGCATTGTGGAGAAAGGACCTGAGTAAATCGAGAGCTGGAAGTGGAGACTGGTGAGGCCCTTGCATTGGCAGAGGTGGAGGTGGAGAGCAGGGAAGGGTGGGAGGGCTGTTTCAGAGGTAAATGGACAAAGACGTGAGATGAGTCCCAAAAAAGGCTGGAGGAAAAGGAAGCAGAAGATGCCCGAGTTTCTAGCTGGTGTAACTGCACGGATGACAGGCTTCATCACTGACACGGGTCCCAACAGAAGAGGACCAGGGTTTGAGGGGAGGTTTGTGAGTGTGGTCTTGGGCATATCACATTTAAGGTAAATTTGGGGGTGGGAGTCAAGTGGCAATGTCAGCAGGAGGTTGGATCTTCAGTCTGGAGCTTGGAGAGATGCCAGACACAAATGCCTTGGTTCCCATACCTTTCTTGAGAAGTTACAGCAGTGTCCTTTTTGTCCCGGTGGTGCTCTGGGAGGGTGGGGGTGTTTGGGGGAAGCTGGGCTCCTCTCTTTCAAAATCCCCAGGGGAGGTCCACTGGGGCCAGCTTCGCCCTGGAAGCGAGTCCAGGAAGAAGACGTGACCGCACACGTGCTGAGGTCCATTGGTTCGAAGGCAGCTGCGAGTAGGGAAGGAGGTGTGACCACGTCCAAAAGTCCAACCCCCCTAAATCCCACTCCTTCACATCCCACATCCCAGATTCAATCACATCTCATCAGTTGGCACCTCAATTGTCTGAGCTACGAGGCACACGGAGGATGTGAGAGACAGGCACACGGGAAAGCATGAGCTCATAGCAGAGACTTGTGTCGCCTACCCTCGGGTGTGGCCAGAGGTTAGTGCAGGGTCCACAGTGTCTACAAATTCAAAATTCAAATTGCCCGGGAAACCCAAAGTTTTTAGTTTGGTTTGGCGAAAACCCATTTGGCCTCAAAACGTGACTGAACTGACATGCAGCTGTTGATGGTGTTTGTGTATCCTACTTGGTGTGAATAGCCATGCATTTTGCTGCAGGAATCGTGTGTTTGATTACAGGGTGTTGTCCAGATTCCAGGTGTGTGTTGGGGGGGGGGGAGGGGTACCTTAAATGTGTACTGTGAATACTTGTGAACCCCAAGCTCATCTGCTACGAGGGCTAGTGGACCGTTTTACCATCAATCCCTTGCATACTCACATCTGTGGGGTCAGGGGATCATAAAAGAAAATTTAAGCATGATAACAACGACGATCCTGATAGCGTATAAAGCCTGATCCCCTGTAGATAGAGACAAATGGTTTCTCAGCATCTAGAATGCTGCCAGTGTTCTAAACACTGAGGACGGAGCAATGAATAAAATAAGGCCTCTGCGTTCACAGAGCTGGCAATATTGTATTTTTTATTCTATAAAGAGTGCACACACACAGACTTGCCGATGTGAAGCACCGTAAGGGTAGACATGAAAACTCCTAACAGTGTTAGGAACTATGAGTGATTTTATTCTTCTCCAAATTTCCAAATTTTCCTGAAATGCCCAGGAATCGCTTTTGAAATCGGATTTTTTTTTTGGCGGGGGGGGGAGGATTATGATCTTTAATTAACCAGTAGTTTCTACTGACCAGACCCGAGCAGCCCCCTCAGTGTCCAAAGGCCGGTCGTCGCTGTAGGTGCAGGTGGGGCCCGCGTGCAGTTCTGAGGTTTTACCAGCAGAGGGCGCAGCGTCCCCTGGGCTCGGGGCGGGGCCGCGGCGGCGCTTTTCTCCCCAGCAACACCGGCCCGCGCGCCGCTCCAGAAGCGCGGCCTCGCGGCTTCCCCGGCGGGGCCTCCCCTTGCCCCGCCCCCCGCCCGCGGAGTGCCCGGCAGGGGCGGTGGCCACGCTGCTGCGGCCCTGCCCACGCCTCGCCCCGGGGGCTCGGGCCGACTGGGGCACAGTGGGCGGGGCCCGGCCGCGCCCGCGCCGAGCGGGAGGGAAAGGGGGCCGAGCGCACTGACCCGCCCGTCCGGGCCGCCTCTCCTTCCCCTGCCCCCTCCGCCCCCGCCCCGCCCTTCCCCTCCCCCGGCCCCCGCCTCTCGGCCCGGTCGGCGGGGCAGCGGCTGACTAGTACTTTGGAGCCGAATGGGGAGACGTGACCGCCGAGACGCGGGCCGCGCGGAGAGCAGGCGCGGGGGAGGGAGAGGGAGGCCGAGTTTCTGGGCACCTGGCGGCCGGGCCGGGTGGGGAGGGCAGCGGCCACCCCCACCGCCAGCGGCCGGTTCCCAGGGGAAGGGGAAGGGAAATGGGCTCCTCCCCGGCGCTCGGGGCCCCGGCCCCGGCCCTGGGCTTGTGCGCGCGCGGCGAGAAGGTGCGTCCTGTTTGCCCCGCCGCGCCCTGGGCCGCCGTGCAGCCCGGAGGGCCAGACCTGGGAGGGCGCCCGGATTACCGGTCCCGTCCGCAGTAGGTGGTCGGGCCTGGCTTCGGGACGCGACGGGGGAGGGAACCGGTGGCGTCCCATCCAGACACAGTTGTTTCCCAGTGGTACCTCTGTCCAGCCTCAAGTTTCTAATCTGTAAAATTGGAGCTTCCACACCGGGAAGCTTGCGACGCTGTAAGGAGAGGTGCCCGGTAGAATCCAGAGAGAGAACAGAATTGTCCATGCGGAAATCCGACAAAGGGCCGTCTCGTGGCGCCTCTGCTGCATTTCTCGAGACCTTGGACACTCTCTAGCTTGCCTTCAGTTTGGCCAGGAAAGACCTTCCAATAACCACTGGTTACCTTTATAGCATTTCCTCTAGCGTGATGGGGATTCAAAGGGAGAACAGTGTCCAGCATATCAATGACTCCCCTTGGGTTTAATGCCCCCACCGTAGGATTAAGTGTGGCCTCTCTAGGATTCTGGGTGCAAGGCTTGAGATAAAAAACGCAAAATCCTAGGATATTGGAAGAGTCAAAAGGCAGGGAGAGATTGCCACGCTACTTTCAACTGCAGCTCTTCCAGATTCCAGTCTCCTTCCTGCCACTTGCCGCTGGACTTGGCTGCTTCACCAAGTTACTGAATGTCTCTCACCCTCAGTTTTCTCAGCTGTCAAATGGGGACAACACTGCTTGGTGGGGACAGGGTCAGGTGCTCAGGATGGATCTCAAACTGTTAGGGACTCCATGAGTCCTGTAGGCAACATTGTCATTTGTCAGGAAATTCTTCCTTTAGGTCTAAATCCTCCCTGGACTCAAGGCCATAATTCTGCTTCTTAGTCCTGGGAGAGGTTGGCTGGTTACCCTCTTGTTAGTCGATGCCATTTCCCTTGCAGCAGGGAGGCCACTGCCAAGTTCCTAAGCCTGACCTTCCTACCACAGGGCCTTAGATATGACTTCAGGTTCCTCCCCAAAGCTGTGGACTGGGGAGGTGGGGGTGGACAAATACCGAGGGAGTTGTGAGGCCCAGATTTGGAGAGTTTTCCTAAATTTGTGAAAAGAGTTACTAGCAAAACAGGAAGAAGAGAATGTTTACTGAAAACCTTCCCTATGCTGAGGTGACTTCTCTCAAGATCCTCACAGGGGCAGGAACCATCACTTCCATTTTGCCTGTAAGAAAGAGAGGACCTATAGGCCGGGTCCCCAGTCTATCCCCAGTGGTCCTCTTCTACTTCTGAGGGCCGGTGTGGCAGGAGATGGTGCCACATCTAAGCCCCCTACCAGTGGAGTCGATGGGACCTGCCTACAGTTCCCACTGACGCCCAGTTCTGCTGGTGGGGCTCATGGTGGCTAGCTATCACTGGCTCTTAAAAGGCCAGTTGGCCCTTGGGAAGCAAACAGAAGCCTCACCCTCCCTTCCTGTCGGAAACTTTGGCCTCAGCTACAGAGTGGATGCCTGGGAAACACATTTCAACTCCAGCTTCAGGGAGTCCGACTGCTCCTGGAGACCTGCCAAGGCCGTTCTCCGGGTTTGTCAGAGCTGGGAAGTCTGAAGGCCAGGAGGCCCCACTCTGAGGGTGGGCCTGACCTGGATGCACTCATCGGTGACATCTGCATCCGTAGTTTTCATCCCTGGCTGCCCATTGAAAGAAAGCTGATGCCTGGGCTCCACCCCAGAAAAAGGAAGTAGAATTTCAGGGAGGGGGGCCCATGCATCTAAATTTTTGTTTTCGGAAGCACCCCCGGGTAATTCTAATGTGCTGGGATCGAGAAACACTGAGGGAGATCAATACATACAGATAGTGATCGAGGGACAGAATAGGAAAGTTTGAAATCTGAACAAAAGAGGATTTGCATTAGACACCAAGTAATAAAAGCCATCCAAAGCAGGGAGGTTCCAGCAGCTGTGACTGAGCAGGACTATGGAATTCTTGGAAGGAATCCATCTGTCTGGGAACTGGCATGACTCGGTGCCCTGGGGCAGAGGGCGGAACCCTGTAGCTCCAGGTCCCTCTGGGCCACTGTGCCTGCTTCTGAGATCCACATCTGTCTGCTGGGCCAAGCCGCTGATGCTCCTGTGAGCCTCCGTTCTTCCGGTCCAACTAGATTGCTTGCCATTCCCAGAACTCACCCTGCTCCTTCCCGCCTCTAGGTTTTGGTTCCAGGCATTTGTTTCTGTCTGGAATGTCCTTTCCCCATCTGTTCAAATCATTCCTCTTCAAGGTCCCTACCCTAATGCCAGCCCCACCAGGGAGCCTCCACCAGGGTTTCTGTGTGCTCTTGTTACCCCGACCCCCATTCTGCTCAACGTGTGCCCTGGGTGCCTCCCTGGTTAGGTTGTATGTGCAGAGTGAGAACCATTAGACTCTTCTGTGCCTCGTCTTCCCCCACTTGTCACAGGGGATGGGGAGCGCCTTGCGTATAATAAGAGTCTCATATTTCTTGAATGCTACAGAATTTATCCCTGTTGCAGGACAGGGTGGACAGTCACCCAGAGAAATTCTCCCGGCTCATGAGCCTTCCTGAAGTTCTCTGGTCCCTCTGTTCAATTTTCTGAGAGCCACGGGGTCTTGTAGGTAGCCAACAGTGACAGGAAGGCACTGGAACCAGGCCTTGACCCAGCACGTGGTGGCTACAGCACCAGGGTAGACGCCCCAGGAGAGGGAAGGGGTATAAAGAGTGAGGCCAGGAATGCACGGTCGAGGACCTGCATGCTGGTGCTGTCTCTTCCCAGACACACCGAAAGGCTTTCTTAGGGGGCGGAGGGAAGAACCCCGCGACCTCGGGCGCCACAGAGGCCAGCCCTGGTGTCTCGGGACCGCCTTCTCCCGATAGCTGGGCGTGTGCGACATGGGGCCAGGGGCCTCCCGCAGCCCTCGCCCCCACCGCACCCTGCGGGGGCCCGCTCGCCGGGACAGACTGCGCACGGGGGGGCTGGGTAGGCCCCTGACGCGGCGCGCCGGCTGCGGGGAGGCGGGGACTTGTTCCCTCTCCGGTCGCCCGCCGCCCGCCCGCGCTGCAGGTGACCCCTGCAGCTGCCAGCCGGCCCCAGCGCCCTCGCCGCGGCCGCCTTCTTGGGGTTTTCCGGGCCCGCGCGCCTCAGACGACCTCGGCCGCCGCCCGCCCGAGCCTTTCCGCCACACACACACACCCACGCCTCCTCCTCCCCCTGCCTCCCCCTGCTTCCCTCTGTCCCCTGCCTCCCCCCCCCCCCCCCCCCTTTCGCCCCCCCCCCCCCCCCCCCCCCGCGTCCCCCGCCGCGCCGTCCCGCCCCCCGGGCTGTGCAGCAGGGCTTTCTGATGAGTCAGCGGGAGCCCGGGAGCCTCCGGCCGCCCCGGGCATCTGCTCCGGTGACGCACCGTGACTCACGGGCGCCCGGGCCGCCGCAGCCGCCGAGCGAGCCGCACAGCCCCCCGCCGCGGCCCGGCGCCCGTGGGCCCTGCCCCGCGCCCCGCGCCTCCAGCCCCCAGCGTTCCCGCCCCCTCTCCCCTGGCCCCACTCCAAGCTGACATCAGACGCTGGCCGCCCGGCCACCCTCTGAGTCAACAGTTTCCGAAGCGGATCCCGCTGCCAGGGGCGGAGAAAGCGCTGCCTCCGGGGGAGGCGGTGGGGGGCCGGCCCCGGTCTGGCAGCCGCGGGAGGGCGGAGGTGGGTGGGGACGGGCGCAGCATTTTACAAGAAGTCACGGGGGGTAGGGGCGAAAGAGGGTGAGAACCGCCCCGCGGTGCAGCCGGGCGGAGAGGAAACCTGCCGCCCCACAGCCACGTGCTGAAGCCGGCTCTGGGTGGGTGGCTGGACCCGCCCCACAGTGGCTTGGGGAAGGGGGGCATGCTGGGAAAGGCCGCAGGCCGAGTTTCCGGGGGAGGAAGGGGAGCCCGGGTGAACACCCTGGCCCCGGGGCACCGGGGAGCTCGTGAGTCTGGAGGAGGTGGTCCAGCTCCCTTCGGTGGGAGCGGCTCTAGCCGAGCCTGAAGAGGGGCACTGGCCTAGCCTCCCTCCCTCCCCTGCCCCGTGGTGGGATGGGGTTGAGGCTGGTGACTCTCCCCACCTCACACCCTTCAAAGAGGACGTGTATCCTAGCCGAAAGCCTTTCCAGAACCTCAGGAAATAGAAGGTGGGTGGTGGTTTAGTGAAGGGGTGGTGATAGGAAGATGGAAGGAAGCCGCTGTATGAAAAGAGGAAGGAAGAATATTAAGAATGTGTGAAGAACATGACTGGGCTCCTGGGAAAGTGAGCTGCTTCCTACCTGAGATGTTAGGTCAAAGCCCCTTGAGGACAGAAGACGGGTTAGCTGTAGGCAGGAATGAGACATGCGAAGGAGTCTGGCCTTGGTCTGGATAACAAGGCTGTAGCGGCTCTGGGCACTATGGTCTGCCCCTGAGTCGGTGTTCAGTAACCACTCGGGGAGGCTGCATCCTGTGGTTCTAGGGTGCTCACAGAGGGCAAAAGACCCTTTAAAAAGCACCCACTTGCGGTAGCCTAAGAGGCACCCGGAAGCTGCTTTAACCCTGATAGGTTTCCCTGCCCGTGTCAGACAGGAAGGAAGGCAGAGGAGCCCCACAGGTGCTTGGGCTTCCTCCACTCCCTGTCCATCCCACCCCGCCCCCACCACCCTGGGCCCTGGGTGGTGGCCCTTCCGGGGAAGCTGGTGGGCTGGACCAGTGGGAGTTATCCTGGGAGCTAAGGCCAGGTGCAGGAGGGGGGCTGTGGCCGCCAGGATGAGCAAGACACAACTGTCGTTGGTGGGCCTCCAGCTGGATTTCATTCTCAGTCTCTTTCCGGGATTTAACTTGCTGTTCTTTCCAAAGCCACGGCTCAACAAGTGATGCCAACCCCGGGGAGGGGGGTGTCCGTGTCTCATCTTGCAGGAGACGTAGCGCAACAGCTGGGTGAACAGAACCCGCCTGGATCTGTCCAGAGCTGTTTGTGGGTACAGCCTCGACAAGGGGCCACGTGAGCTGCTGCTTGCCCCATATGACCCTCACTCAAACTCGTGCAGAGTGGGAGCTCCTGGCCCCCTTCTCCTTGGGCAGCCTTTTCCCAAGTGTGCGGGTGGGTGGCTCATTTCTGCCAATCCAGTCCCACTCAAAATAGCACTGAACCAGACTTCTGGGAAGCTCTGCGCTATAGGCCTCTGCAGAAAAGAGTTAAGAATGACAGCTCTTGGGAAGTCGAGAGGTCTAATTTGCCGAGATGGGTCAGGATGCAGAGCCCTGTGACATCAGAGGGCAGAAATAGTGGCCAGGGATTGGTATGGAAAGTGTTAGTGGTGGAAGGTCCTGGGCCCTGTGTGGTGGCCCTTCGGGGAAGCTGGTGGGCTGGACCAGTGGGGGTTATCCTGGGAGCTAAGGCCAGGTGCAGGAGGGGAGCTGTGGCCGGATACCTAAGCCACAGACACTGCCACCCCCAACTTCCACATCTTTTTTTTCAGGCTGAGAACTCCCTGGGGTAGGATTTGCCTCCTCCACTGTTTCACATTCCGATTTTTCATGTTTCTGGTTTGGGCCCAGTTCAGTTGCCACTTTCTCTGCAAAACTCTTTTCTCCTGCCTGCCTGAGTGCACTTGGCTCTAAACGCATCCACGTAACTCTTACTTTGCTTTGCTTGGCCTGAGAAGTTTTGCTGAATTCAACTTCTTTCTCCACCCGGAGGCCCACGGGAAGGCCCAGGGTTTCATCTTTGCACCTCCCCCTTGGTGGAACCCCTGAGGAAAGGAATTAGCTGTCATCTCTGCCCTCCTCTGCCCCACGCTTGGCCTGATACTCTTCCTTTGTGTCTGACGGGGCTTCCGGCTTGCTGTGTCTGCTTCCATGAGAGCCTCAGCTTGGGTTTTGACCCAGTCTGCTCTTGGCTTGAGCTCAGCCTCCGCGCCCCCTGGCTCATCATCCTCATTGATTCCTAGCGGCCATTCGGCAGGAAGAGCCTTTGCTCCTTCCCTCAGCAGTTGGAACTAGGGCAGAGGGCCAGTGGAATATAAGGGCACCTCACTAGAGCTAGCCCATCGTGTGTAAGTCCATACTCAAGAATACCGATGGACTTCGTTAAAGCTAACCTGTCATGTGTAAATACGTTCATTAATACAAAAAAATATTAGAGGCTGTCTCTCTCTCTTTTCCCCCCTGAGGGGCTCTGTCTCATCACAAAACTTTTTTCAAAGCATTCCATTAAATGTAAGAGTCCTCATCTGCATTTAGAGGGCTTACTTTTTTTTTTTTTTTTTTTTTTTAAACTTTTTGGGCCAGAATTATTGAAAGTGAGATATAAGGTCAAAAGATGAACTAGCAGAGATTAGACTATTTTCAGGGGTCATGTAACAAAATTCTGTATTACTGCAGATACCAGAAAATTTGGGCATGAGACTGAGCTAAATTAGGAATATCTGCCTCCGAAAGTTGGGCATAACTCCTCAAAACATCTGGCTTCCTCTGGTAGCATTTATCGCTCCACTGAGGAGCTAACCTTCCCTAAGCTTTCCTTGGCCACATAATAGACCAGAGGGCCCAGGACACTGTTTTAGAAAATCTTGGCTCCACGTCTGGCTCTGCCATGTCTGAGCTCTGCTACCTTGGGCCATCTGCCGGCTGATCTGCTGGGGCCTTGGTTTCTTTTCCTGTAAAATAGAGATCATTATACCCACCCACAGGGTTCTTGTGAGGACCAGAAGTCAGGGATGCTCAGTAAAGAGTAGTTTAACGTGTTTTAGATTTTCAAACTGTGGGTGTAAAAACTTCCTTAGCATGTATAATTTTTTCCACTTGGGGTTCTTTAGGTCCAGGTTATGTCCAGGGTCAAGAAGGTCAACTTGAGAGAGAAACAGGCTCTTTTTCAGAAGCCAGTGGAGTAAAGACCAACATTTCTAGAAGTAAGGAATTTAATTGCAGCAAAATCTACTGACCAATCGTGGGTTTAGGGCCTGGGAGAAACCTGATCCTGAATCAGTCTGAGGCCATATCAGTGACAAAGATGACCTTTGCGCAGACACTTAGGCATGTCTGAACCGCTGAACAAGGCTTTAATCCAGGAGGTGTTGAAAGAGCCCAATAAATCCTTATTCCATTGAGTCAAATCCAAGAGTTTGAAAGAAAAATGCAAAGTTCATGTTTTGTGTGCCCGTCTACCATGAGATGTGACTGAGGGAAATAGATGCTCTAACGGATTATGGGCCCCAGAGTCCCATGCTGGGCCCTGGACTCTTACTCCTGTGCACAGGAGCAGGAAATGCTCCCAGGAAGGACGGATTAACTGGCTGCACTGGACACTCTTCTGTCCTTTGCACCTCAGCCGTTTCTGGTCGAGGTGACACCAATCCAGGAAATACACGTGTATTCATTTCCCAGGAATGCATAACCAAGTGCTACAGAAAGTTACTTGCTTTAAACAACAGAAATTGATTTGCTCAGAATTCTGGAGGTTAGAAGTCTGAAATCAAGGTGTCACCAGGGCTATGCTCCCACTGAGACTCTGGGTGGAAGCCTTCCTTGTCGCTTCCTAGCTTCAGGCCACATTCCGTGGCAGGCAGAAACATCACTCCAGTCTCTGCCTCCTTTAGCACGTGATGCCCTCCCTGTGTATCTGTGACTTCACGTGGCATTCTCCTCTTAGTAAGGACACCTGTCATATTGGATAAAGGCCCACCCTAATTACCTCTTCTTAACTTGATTGCCTCTGCAAGGACCCTGTTTCCAAATAAGGTTAGGACTCCACAATTTTTTTTTTTTTTTTTTTAGGGAAAATAATTCAACTCATAACATACAGTAAGAGTAATATCTTTGGTAACAGGCTGTGGTACAGGCTGAGGGCTAGTCAACACAGGGGCCTTCCACTATATGCCAGTGAGGGGGCAAATTGGAACAGCACGCTGGCAATCTCTTTATCAGAAGCCTCAAAAACATTCACATCCTTTAATCCAGTGATCCAATTCTAGGAACCTAGCTATCGGAAGTCAGCAAAAATGTTGATAAAACTTTATGCGTAGAGATATCCGACTCAATATTACAATCATTAATTATTGTTCAACATCTAACAGGTAAGGGTGGTTATTAAAATAAGTCACATCCACACGAGGGGGATATTATGTAGCCTCAGAAATGGTATATTCAGGAAAAAATAGTGACACGAGGGAAAATGAAATAACATGATCTGTTCAGTATGTTGTCAACTTTATAAAAAATACACAAAGAAGAAAAAAACCACAACGTGATGCTGATAGTCCCACCCCTTTTGGAGAGATTATGAGTGGCTGTTATTTTTTTTTTTTATTATGGCATTATATAAGTTCTCTGCAATCGCTTTATAACCAAGGGGAAAAAAATTATGTCATTGAAAAAATAGATATATAAATAGTTTCCTGGAATATACACTCCAGGAAGGTTCTGGCTGGGAGTAGAGCAGCATGCTGGGTGCCCAGCTGATTTCTATGCTTATAAGCCACAGCCGTAGCCCTCTGGAGTTTTTTAACCTGTGGCTACTTGCATCAGAATTACCCACGGTGCTTTTTTATTTTTATTTTATTTTATTTTTATTTTAAAATGCAGAATTCTAGGCCCCACCCCAGACCCACCAAATCAGGATCTCTGGGCGCAGGGCCCAGGAATTGGCATTCTCACAGGCTCTGCGCATTTGGGCTGAGTTCCCCCTGCCTTAGAGGCTGGGGACAACCCACTCATCAGTAATCCAGTGTGATTTGTCACACCAGCCATGTATGCCCTCTCAGCCTACACCGGGCTTTGAAGAATCAAGCTAAACAGAGGAGTTATTTTTTTTTTTTTTTTTTTTTACGAAGTCTACTCTTGGTTGTACCTAAGTCGGGAAGCTGCAAAACACCATATTCGGAAGAATAGAAAATTCACGTTTGTATTTTATTTTGGAATCCAGTAGCAGCAGATTGCGCTTCTTAAACTAGGCAAGGCTAATAATTAAAATGAATTAACATTCCCAGACTGGGCCCTAATTTGGAATTAGGAAAAGTAGTTGCAGGAGGACATCAGCCCACAATGAAAGGTTTGCCCCATTAAAAAGTGGTTAATCTGTGTGCAGTTAGTTGAGAATCATAATTATAGACCTGATTGCTTTTAACTCACAACCTTGAGGTTTCCTTTATTGCCTGTTTTACTGGAATGATATTGGAGGATGGTAGAAAGTTCTCCACTTTAAGATGTGTCTTGCCTTGGGGCGGGGTTTGGCCAAGAGCGCCCTTCAGCCCTGCAGTGCTGCGACTTGTCAAGGCCAAGGGGAGTTGTAGCATGCTCGGAGAGGGCCCAACAGCTGTGCAATTAGCCATGTCATCTGTAGGTGAAATTCAACACCTGAAAGAGGCAATAATTCAAGGTATCAGTCCACACTTGTTGCTTCCGGAGTTGGTCATAGCCTCTTAAGAGAAAAGGTGAGCCATCTCAAGAATGAAATATCTGGCTATGTGTGGGAGCAATCAGAGAAAAGAACCAAGGAGAACAGCAACTGTGAAACTCTGAATCAAGCCTCCCGGAAGGGGTCCTGTTCCCTTTCTGTGCCTTCGCGCAGATGGCTTCAGGATGCCATCCTCACGCTGCCCTCCACCTGACGCCCCTGCTTGTGGGGGAGGAGGGCAAAAGGAGGTAGGTTCCAGAGGGGCGAAGTGCCGGGCACCTGAACAACACCTTCCATTTGCGCTTTGTCATGATCCCTGGCACTTGGGATCTCCCTGCAGTGGCGCACGGGGACCTGGATGGGTAGGGCTGTCGCCAGCTCACTGGTGCAGGGAGGCCCTGAGCTGTCAGCATCTGAGAGCCAGGCTCTGAGGAGCACAGGGCCTGAAGTCAGGCTTGCTCCTCCTCGCCGCGTGCCCCTCTTTCCTGCAGCACAGGGAAGAAGCAGAGGCAGACAGCCGAAAGGGTTAGGACCCATCAAGGAGGAAAAAAAAAAAATGTAAAAGGAAGCCCTGTATCTTTCACACAACATGTAATTAACTCTCAGCAGAAGATGCCATGAATTCATAATGGGAGCCGACGGCGGGGGAGGAAGGCTCTGACAAGCATGAGATTTCTAGTGGGCTTTTTTTAATTTAATTTTTTAAAGGAACACGAACAGTTGCAGTTGTAATTGTGGACCTTCAGTGATGGTGTCTCCCCAGCAGCAAACCAGATGCTGTATCTCACCCCTGTGCAGGCAGGTTGAACGAGAGGGGCTTTTCTGCTCCAGTATTCTCTCCTCCATCCCGACTGCAGGCTCTTTCTTGTCCCCGGTGCCCCAGGGTGGGCCTGTCAGCAGCCCCAGTCATGTGAGCTGGCCCCAGAAGCTTCTCCTCTCCGTGACAGCAGTCCTTGGAGTCACCCTGACCTCTAGCCAGGGGCTCCAGGGTCACATTTGTGGCACAGGCGTCCCCCCAAGCACCTCAGTAAGGTGGTTGCACTTTGTGAGGAAGGGAGGCCCAGCTGGAGAGGAAAGGCGGGGAGCTCCGGGGCAGGGTGGCTGGAGGTGGGCAGTGCCTGGAAGTCTGCCAGGACAAACCGGGCCAATCCTCTCCTGGGCACAAAGGACGCTCTGTGAGGGACACGCCCAGCCCCTGTGCAATCAGGGAGGCTCACGTTTCTTACCACAGGGAGGCCCATTCCCAGACAGGCTTGGGTGTGGCCTGTAGGCTGAACCCTGCTGGGTAGGGCCCTGTGGACTCCTGGTGACCCATCTGGGTGACTTCAGTCCTCATTATGATCTGGTCTGCACACGAAGATGGAGAGAGGCCTGGGCAGGCAGCTTAACATCACAGGACACGGGCAATTGCCTCTTCGTCCTCTGGGAAAGAGCCTTCCTAGGTCTACTCCCCACAACACACACACACTCTCTCTTTCTCAGACACATATACTCATATCCATGCAATCATACACTCAGTCTAAATGAGAGAAGATCTCCAGCCATACTTAGACTAGTCAAACATGCTGTGCAGACATTTGCCCCCACCCCCAAGTCATTGTCACGGAGAAATTAGACTAGGTCTCAGAGAAATCGGGCTAGCAAGTATGCAGCAAGAACCACCGTACTGGCCACAGGCATAATTATCATTTTTTTCTTTAGAACTTGGAGTCTCTCCCTGCCACCAGGCACCTTCTCATTGTGACTCTGCATTGCATGAAAGAAGGGAAGGGAAGGGAAGGGAAGGGAAGGGAAGGGAAGGGAAGGGAGAAACTTTGGGGTAAGCAAAATAGCATGGAAGACATATTGAAAAGGTCCATGCTGATGTATGTTTTAGCAGAACCTGAGGTTTATCTGCGTGGCTATGCCATGCTGTGGTAAGGGATGGGTCGGGAAGGTATTTAAACCCTCACTGAGCCTCATGGGTTTTAAAATGAAAGAGTGCAAGTAGGATTTCTAAAGTTTCTTCAGTAATCAGTCCAGGCCTGAAAGCCACAAGGCCAGGCGGCCATCCACCAGAACCTGCTGCCCGCACAGGGCCTGAGACCCCGTCGCATCACGGAGCTCTGCAGATGTCTGGCAGGTGGGTTCCCTCCTGGACCACAGCTGAGCTGGATGGTAATGGATAAAATCGCCATCTGTGAAGGTAGGACCTTTCTCTGTCCTGTATGGCCTGAGCTGTGAACGAGGAAGAAGACACTCATTTGTTGAACATCTATTTCTTTGGCACCATCTATGTGCCAGTAAATAAACCAGATAAAATTGCCTGCTCCTGGGAGTTTCCATTTGACACAAAAGCATAGGAACTTCCCCTCTGTGTTCATTTCCTGGGGCTGCTGTAACAAAGTACCGCAAACTGGGTGGCTTAAACAACAGAAACGTATTTTCACCCAGTTCTGGAAGCTGGCAATCTGAGATCAAGGTCTTGGCATCGTGGTTCCTTCTGGGGACTGCAAGGGAGAATCTGTTCCATGCCTGTCTCCCAGCTTCTGGTGGTGCGCTGGCCATCTTTGGTCTTCCTTGGGTTACTGATGCAGCGTCCCATCCCTGCCCTCATCTTCTCCCTGTGTGTCTGTCAGTGTCCAAATTTCCCTTTTCGTAAGGACGTCAGTCATATTGGATTAGAGCCCACCCTAATGACCTCATTAACTTGATTATCTATGAAAAGATTCCATCTCCAAAAAAGTCACATTCTGAGGTACTGAGGGTTAGGATGCTAACATATCTTTTTTTTTTTTTTTTTTTGAGCGGGGGTAGACACGATTCAGTTTATGACACCCTCTAGAGAAAAGCCTAGGAAAGTATGGAGGAGAGTCATTTGCCCTTGAGGTACTTGGTATCTCCTGCTTCTTCAAGGTCTCATGTGAATGCACCTGATTGGTGGAGCCTATATCATGTGCCTCTTTGCTGCAAGGCAGGCTGGGAAATCAAGTTTCTGGCTTCTACCTTGGGGAGGCATGGACCTCTACTGTGGGATTTTCCCCAGATATAGGAAGAACCTTCAAAGGATTCGTGCAAAGATGGCCACAAAGCACAACAGAAATGCTATGCAGGTACTTTCAGGATTTCTCCAAGGGGACACAAGAGCAGAGAATGGTGACAACAGCTTCCATTTCTTACTTTAAAAAAAATTTTTTTTAATGTTTATTTTTGAAAGAGAGAGAGACAGAGAGAGAGACAGAGCATGAGTGGGGGAGGGGCAGAGAGAGAGGGAGACACAGAATCCAAAGCAAGCTCCAGGCTCCCAGCTGTCAGCACAGAGCCCGATGCAGGGCTCAGACCCACGAACCGCGAGATCGTGACCTGAGCCGAAGTCAGATCTTAACTGACTGAGCCACCCAGGTGCCCCCACAGCTTCCATTTCTTATGGCTTCCCTTTAGTGCCTAGTATTAGGTGCTGTTCACTATAGGGACAAAATATTGATGCCTACAGAGGACACCTGGCAAATTTAGATAGTGGCCAATAAGTAACATTTAGTAAACATTCACTATGTGCCAGACATTTTTCTAAGCTCTTTATAGGCATTGCTTCATTTAATCCTTACAACTTTATGAGATAGGGGTGATTATCAGCCCCCTTTCACAGATGAGAAAACTAAGGCACAGACAGGTTAAGTAACTTAACCTAGCAGGTGGGAAAGCCAGGATTTGAACCCAGCAATTTCAGTCTGAGACTGAGAACTTAACCACTGTGCTTCCTAATAGAGATGGAAGAAGATGGAAAGTGGAGGAAAAGCCCCCAACCAGTGCTCAGGGAAGGCAGATGTATGCCATGAGCTGGACGGAACTACCCCTGAGTGGCATGTACATTGTCACACTCTCTGAGTCAAGGTGGGTGTGGTGCTGGCCTGAGACACACTGACAAAGTCGTTGGGAATCCTGGGAGAGAGGTATGGGAAGGGGTGGGGGGTGGGAAGGAGGAGCGAGCCTGCTGCTAGAGTCCAGGAGGTTCAGCCCAGGAGGCCCTGCCTAGTGTGCCTGAGGAAGGCCTACGTCACGGCACTGGCTTCTGAGCTTCCAGACTCAGCTGGGCTGGGCAGCTGGAAGCCTGTTTCCCTGCAAGGGCAGGGAGGGCCCAAGCCAGTCCCTTGCCAGTGTGCTGCCTGGAGAGGACCGGCATTTTTCCACGAAATCTTCTCCAGTGACCTAGAGTTGGGCCTCCTAGGGACCAGGTGGCTGCCAGGGCAAGACCCTCCAAGCTGAGGTGCATTTGAATACCTCAGCGGTGGCAAAGGTGGCTCAGGTACCTGCCACCTGCCCAGAGGCAGAGACCCGGGACTTCTGTGCCCGCCCTGGAGGAGCCCTTGCCCCTCCCTACTCCTGTGACCCTGGACATTGGAACATTGCTATTTCTTTTAACTTTTTGCACAAGGAAGCAAAAATAGTCAGGATACGTTCTTATATCCCCCAAGCATACCCAAACTGGAGGCTCCCCTGGGGCCCTGGCCCAATGGATCGGGCCTCAGACCTCACATCCTCCAAATCCAGAACACAATTTCAAGAATATGCATGCACTGGGAGTGTTTGCCATTCACCGGTGAGCCCGATTAATACATATTTGTAAAACATGAGAAGCACTAATGCCTTGCGTGTACTCTCATGTCCGGTTGTCTCCCCACAGATAAGATGTAGAGAAAAAGGACATTCTCAGAATTTAAAGAATGAGGTGTGGCCAGGGTTAAAATACAAGGTGGCCTATTAAATTTGAAAGCCAGATAAAACAAGGAATATTTTGTTAGTAGAAGTATGTTCCAAAGACTGCATGGGATATATCTATCCTAAAACAATTATTCGTTGTTTCTCTGACACTCAAATTTAACTGTTCATTGGGTATTTGTATTTGTTCAATTTGGCAACCTTGGGTAGGTGTTATCCATATCCACCTCAGTAGGGGAAGATAGAGGGGAGAATTCTAGAAAAGAGGCTGGTAGGCCTATGCCAAATCACGGGAACTCCAGGGAGGCCAGGCCGCCCCCGCTCCCGGGCTGCTGCAGTGGGGCCCTGGGAAGCAGCTCTGGGCCTCTTCTCGGAGCCCTGTCTCCCTGGACAGAAGAGGCAGGGCCCAACGGCTGCAGAAGGAAGCCTTGAAAACAACCTGAAAACAGTTCTTCTCTGGGCAGTTGCCAGGGCAGGAGAAGATAGGCTCAGGGTGTTTGGCAACGTGTCTGGCTTGTCTCCTACGGGCTTGAGGGGTCACACTGACTCTCAAGGATATGGAAACACGGCACCACGCCTCAGCTGACCCTCTAAGCTTCCTAGCCTACACTGACCTCCCCTTCAGGTCTGGCTGTGTCAGCCCTGCCTCACACTGAATTCCCCCACATTCTCTGGGGCTGAGGTCACTGAATATCTCTGGGCCTTTCCTGCAAGGTTGGAGTGCCTACCCAGGGGCACGAGCTGGGTGAGTTATTTGTGCACTGCACAAAGGTGCCCTGGGAGGCGAAGCGTGGACACCTGTACCCAGGAACCTGGAGAAAGCACTGGGTGAGAGAGTCCGGCAGTCTCCTCCACAGGCCAGGGAGCCCCCCCCCCCCCCCACCCCACCCCCAGGCCTGAGAGCCGCAGGTCCACCCCCCTCCCAGCCTCCCTGCTGTGCTAGCTCTGATGCAGTATAGGCCTCCTCAGGGCCTTTCCCAGGGCTGTGTGGGAGCTGCTCTTGTGTCCTTTCCCAGTGAACAGGGCAGGAGAGGGAGGGAGAAAGGGCAGGCCTGCTCTGGGAAGTTTCAATTTGTATGTTGGACCAGAGCATTCACGGCAGTGCTGAGAAACAAAGGAAGGACAGCCTATGAGCAGAATGTCTCTCTGATAATCTTGTGAGGTGCTTTTAATCCCATTTTTACAGAAGATGAAACAGACCCAGAGAGGTTATGGAACTTTCCTCAGGTCATACAATTAATAAGTGGTCGGGGGTGGGGGATGGGGCGCAGAAATCCTACCCAGACTGCTCTGACTCCCAAATCTGGGCCCATTCTATTCCATTTGACTGCCCAGGAAAATTCTGGTCTAGCTCAGGAGGAAATATCTACTGTCAACTCTGTTACTCTGTTATTGTCAGGTTCCTGGCTTCCCCGTGACCTCCAAGACTTGGCTGTGACTGAAATTTCCACTAGAAAATAATGCTGGAAGGACACAGCTGTGCTCCTCTGTGTCTACACCAGGAACTCCATCTCCTGGGCTCTCAACCCTCCTCCCACAGAGCCGAGTGGGTGCTCAGGGCCAGGCTGTGGTGGTTTCAGCACACAGGGAATTGTCCCCAGTCCCTGCCCTTGCACGACTCACCTGGTAATTCCTGAGACTAAAAACCACACTCCCTGGTGATCAAATTCCTAAATCTAACCATGTGATTGGTTGAGTTTGGTCAAATTGTGGGATATAGGCCCCCAAGACGTCCTCCCCACCTACAAGGAATGCTGGGTGTTATCCCCGCCACCTGAGCCCTCCTCAGATCTCTCCGCACACAGGGAGTCAAGCCTTCCTTGTCTTCCCCTTTTGGCTTTCAGTGTTTCCATTGCTCTCTGACTCTCACACCACCTCGCCTCACTAATCTTCCCCCCCTTCAACACCTCACAGCATAAGATGACAAAAGACTTCCAGTCCTGAGCATGGTGGGGAAAAAGTGAGGGGAGGCTTGAGCAGGGTGAGCTGGGAGGGAAGAGAGAGAGTTCTCTTTCTCCTGATCATGAACCTCACTCATGTATTCGTTTGGTTGCCCTGCGTATATGTTGGCTGGATGGGGAAACACACGAGGGGTTGGAGGCTGGGCTTGACAGCCCACACAGCTCTTTGCTCAAGGTCTGTTCAAAGAAGTGCGCTGTCTATCAAGGAAGTCATTAAAATGGACTTCCAAGCCCTCCTTGCACTTCCTCTGCTGAGGCTCAACTCAGCTGTGCTTCTCAGAAGCGCCTTTCTTCTTTCACATTCGTAGCTCCTCCAAGTTTCCAGAACCATCCAGCCTACACCATGTCTCTTCTTGGTTGGAGTGTGGGTTTCGGAGCCAGACTGCCTGAGTTCTAATCCTGGCTCAGAAACTTATCAGACTTGGGCATGTTACTTAATCTCTCTCTGCCTCAGATCCCTTGACTCTGATGTGGGTTGAGAACATCTACTTAAGCGTACTGCTTAAAGTTGTTGCAAGGACTGTCGTGGTAACAGTCCTAAAGGATGGAAAGTAGCCTTGGCCCACGGCAGGCACCATGTAATTGTCGGTAGCGATCAATGTTGTTACTATTATGATTATTCTCTCTCCCCTTCCCTCTTACCCCACATCTGCAGTTCGATCTTTATCACCCCACTGTCCTCCCAAAGCCTTGGCAGGCTGGCTGAGGGTGGCATGGGTGGCTTGGAAATCTGCAGATGCTCACATGGCAGGGAACCTGTTCTGGGTGTTGGAGAAGCCGTGGGGACCCTGCAGATGATCCTTCGGTGGAAAGGAGAGCCGGCCTCCACTGCACTGGGATGGATGAGCGTCCTCGTTCCTGCACAGGAGGAGGTGTATCTCCCGGTAGCAGGAGAGAACTTCTCCTTTAGGTCCAGTCTAGTTTGGAGGACAACTCATCTGTCAGAAGCCTGCTGAGTGTGACCAGCTGGAGGTTGCAATCAAGACACTCATGCAACAGGACTCTGGTGGGTTGGCTGGTGGCCTCCCAAAAGGTATGTCTGTGTCCTAATCCCCCAAACCTGGGACTATGACCTTATTTGGAAAAAGGATCTTTGCAGATGTAATCAGGAATCCTGAGATGAGAGCATCATGGATTATCCAGGGTGTACTAGTTCCAATGACAAGTGTGCTTTGAGCAGAAGATAATTCACAGATACGGACGAGAAGGCCATGTGGAGACAGAGGCAAAGGTTGGAGTGATGTGGCCTCGCACCAGAGAAGGCCTGGAGCCACCAGAAGCTGGACAAGGCCGGGAAGGAAGACTCTGGAGACAGCGTGTGACACACTGCCTTTGAGCTTCTGTGAGAGAATACATTTCTGTTGTTTTAAGCCACCCGGTTCGTGGTAATTTGTTACCACAGCTCTAGGAAACTAATACAAGGACCAGTTGCAACCCCCTCCCCCCTCCCCCGAGAGGAAAAGAGAACCTTGGCCATGGTCTGAAGTGGGAAAGACAGAGCAAGGTGAAACTCAAAGGATCAATGGAGGACTTTCATTGAGGTGGCTGCATATGATGGTGCAGGTTGTGCACTGCACAACAGTGGGGGTGCCATTTACAGCTTGGTTGTAGTGTGACTGCTTATTGCTCAATTGTTCCTGCGAGCGTCAGGAAGGTGTCTTGAGGAAGGGGTACCTTTTTCTGAAACACACGAAGGCACCCTATGGCCTTGTTGGGTTTTGCTGAGAAAATCTAGACAGTGCCGTATGGCCACACTCCACTGATACTGTTCAACGCCCAACCCCGGATGGTGCAAGGACCCAATAGCTGAAGGAGGAAGAGAGAAAGGGTTGCCTGAGGAGGTAAGAGTTTCCTCTCCAATTTGCTGATTCCCCACATCCCTTAGCAATCTTTTATGAATCTGCCAGTCATGAAGTTAGCTAAACTCTTTTGAACCTATTTTTTGTTTTCTTCCCTTGATTTTGAATAATGAACTTTTAAAAAAGTTTTTATTTAATCAATTAATCTCTCCACCCAACATGGGGCTCAAACTCACAACCATGAGATCAAGAGCCGCACAGTCTTCTGACTGAGCCACGCAGGCACCCTGGGAATAATGAATTTTTTAATGGAGATGACCATAGAGATGGGTAGGGGGTGCCAGTTTGGGACTCTCGAGCCTCAGGGTCGTTCGATTTTTGAAAGCGGGTTCTCTGGAAGCAGGTCTGTTTAAGCTCCCGGTCAACTCTGCAGTGGGAAGGTTGGGAGCCCTTCCTGTCTGAGCCGCCCCGTGTTACCCAAGTACAGCTGCACGTGAGCAGAATGTGGTGTCAAAACTCATGTTTTAACTGCCGCAGAGCAGGACGTTTACCTGGGTGTGGTTTCATCTCTCAGAGGGACGGGAAGCCTTCTCTGAGGTGGGAAGAGATGTCTAACATGTCACTTGGTGATCATCACATTCTGCCTGCATGTTGGTAAGTGATGAGGCTGGACTCACCAGACTTTTAGGGGTGAGTCTCAGCCTGACAGTGAGGACCTGGCTATTCTGGCAGCCTCAGCATCTCCTGGGAGCTTGTTAGAAAGGCAGACTCTCAGGGACGCCTCGGTGGCTCAGTCGGGTAAGTGTACAAGTGTACAATTTGGGAGATCGAGCCTCATGTCGGGCTCTGCTCTGTCAGCGCGGAGCCTGCTTGGAATTCTCTCTCTCCCTCTCTCTGCCCCTCCTACGTGTGCACACATACACTCTCTCTCTCTTTCAAAATAAGAAAATAAACATTAAAAAAAAAAAAAAGATAACCCAGGCAACAACAGATGTTGGCGAGGATGCGGAGAAAGAGGGTCTCTTTTGCCCTGCTGGTGGGAACGCAAACTGGTGCAGTCACTCTGGAAAACAGTATGGAGGGTCCTCAAAAAACTAAAAATAGAACTACCCTAGGACCCAGCCATTGCACTACTAGGCATTTATCCAAGGGATACAGGTGTGCTGTTTCGAAGGGACACATGCACCCCCATGTTTATAGCGGCACTATCGACAATAGCCAAAGTATGGAAAGAGCCCAAATGTCCATCGATGGATGAACGGATAAAGATGTGGTAAATATATATATATATACACACACACATACATATATATGCAATGGAGTATTACTCGGCAATCAAAAAGAATGAAATCTTGCCATTTGCAACTACGTGGGTGGAACTGGAGGGTATTATGCTAAGCAAAATTAGTCAGAGAAAGACAAATATCCTATGACTTCACTCATATGAGGCCTTTAAGAGACCAAACAGATGAACATAAGGGAAGGGAAGCAAAAATAATATAAAAACAGGGAGGGGGACAAAACAGAAGAGACTTTGAAATATGGAGAACAAACAGGGTTACTGGAGGGGGTTGGGGAGGGGGGATGGGCTAAATGGGGAAGGGGCATTAAGGAATCTACTCCTGAAATCATTGTTGCACTATATGCTAACTAACTTGGATGTGAAAAAGGGAAAGAAAGAAAGAAAGAAAGAAAGAAAGGAAGGAAGGAAGAAAGAAAGAAAGAAAGAAAGAAAGAAAGAAAGAAAAAGAAAAGACTGACTCACTCAGACCTGGCCCCAGACCTGCAGAATCAAGATTTGTTTGTAAGGATCCCCAGGTGATTGGGGAGCAGAGCAAAGCTTGAGAAGCACTGAGCTAGAACAAGGCCTATTTCCTGGCATTGATTTAATGGACTTATCTTAAATTAGTTCAGAGCTGAACTGACCTTGCCGTTTCAGAATTTTGTTGGCTTTGCTGCTTTGGAGAAACTTCCTCTGAAATAGAAATCTACCGAAATGGTTCCCAAGCCTGATTATCTCAAGCGGACACCCTTCTAAGGCAGTGAATGTTCTCGAAGCTGAGGGTCAGCTGTGTTCCATGTCCCCGATCTTTGGGTGGGTGACCCTTTGGGAGTAGAGTAGGGAGCGGGAGCCTCCTTTCAGGGCCAGCTCTGAAGCGTGGCTCTGCATCTGTGGCCACTTGTCCTGCCTCACCTGTGCTCTGCCTCCCCGGAGACCAGTTGCAGCACCCCCACCCTCACTTGTGGCTTCCCCGCACCAAAGCCTGAAGGATTGGGGATCCTCATCGGGATTTTCGAAGACAGCCAGCAGCCCAGGGCTGATAGCAAAAAAGCGTATGAGCCTGCTCTCAATGGGCTTAAAGAGACACAGCATCACACAATTAGAGAATGGTATCAGCAAGTCCACAACAGCCACACAACAAGAGACGCAGCTGTTTAAAATGATATTTTTTAATGTTTCTTTATTTTTGAGAGACAGAGAGTGAGCGGGGAAGGGACAGAGAGAGAGGGAGACACAGAATCCAAAGCAGGCTGTCAGCACAGAGCCCGACGTGGGGCTTGAACTCACGAACCATGAGATCATGACCTGAGCCAAAGTTGGATCTGAACAAAATAGGGTGTTCAAAATGATGATTTTTTTTTTTTTTTTTTTTTTTTAACGGGGCGCCTGGGTGGCTCAATCGGTTAAGTGACTGACTTCAGCTCAGGTTGTGATCTCGCAGTGTGTGAGTTCAAGCCCACCTCGGTTCTATGGTGGCAGCTCAGAGCCGACTTTGCTTTGGGTCCCCGGTCTCAGTCTGTCTGTCCCTCCCCTTGCTTGCGCTCGCGCTCTGTCTTAAAAAAAATTTTTTTTAACGTTTATTTATTTTTGAGACAGAGAGAGACAAAGCAGGAACAGGGGAGGAGCAGAGAGAGAGGGAGACACAGAATCTGAAACAGGCTCCAGGCTCCGAGCTGTCAACACAGAGCCCGACGCGGGGCTCGAACTCACAGACCATGAGAACGCGCTCTGTCTTAAAAAAAAAAAAAAGTTTGTTAATTTAACAAAAAGTAGAGTGCAAATTAGAATCACAGTGCCTTCTCATTTTTAAAATAAAACTATACCTATGTGAATAGGGAAATGATATCTGGAAGGATATGTTCCAAAATCTATGTGTCAATGCTCTTTAGCTGAAGGCCACCGGGAATACACGGGTAGTGGGGTTTATCTGCTTATTACAGTGAGGGAGGGGACACATCATGGGCAACACGAGGTAGCTCAGGACGAGGCTGAAAGCAATTAGTTCCAGGCTTGGGCTTGCGCTTGGTGCTTTGGGGGGACGGTTCCAGCAAGCATGGCTTTGCTCTGGGTCGGATGCGGCGGAGGCGCCGGGGTAGTTTTATGACTGGATATCTTAATAATTCTGGTCAATGGAGTGCTAAGAACGAAGAAGGGGAGCTAGGCTATAACTGGTAAAAACAGGAACAACGGTTGCCATTAGCCAGGATAGGGGGATGCTTGGTTGTTTTTGTCGTTTGCACAATGTTCTTGTTTTTGTCTCATTCAGACATGATTGCAGAATGGTCTTGTTTTCGTCTTGACCTTCACAATCCAGTAGCCTTGGCTGGTGTTCTGTGGAACTGGTCACGCTAAACAGCAGAACCAGACTCGGCTGTGAGAGCCAGGCGAGCGCCCAGCTGTCAGGGGCTTTGCTCTACCTGCATGGGGCCACCTCCAGGTGTTGGCACGAAGGGTGATTTTTACTTTCCACTTCACATTCTGGAAAAAAAAAAAAAAAAGGATTCTTTTGACGACAATCAACAACAAATAGACAATCTATTTGTCTTTAGAAAACAGCTGTTTCCTTTCTGGGAAAAACAAATCACCTATATAAGAAAATGCTAAACCGGATAAACCATATGCCAGTGCATTTGGTGGGAAAGGCAGACAGCCCAGCATGCTGAGCCCCCGCCCCGGGGAATGAGAGTCCCAAACAGCTGTCCAGTTCCACATCCTGCAGAACAGCCCCAAACATTCTCCCAGGAGGCCAGCCGGGCGTGCCAGGGTTAGAGTTTAGATTGGATGGAAACTGGTGTTGCTCAAGACCTCAGCCCGGGGTCCAGACGGTGAGAAACGTGGCTGGCCTGTCAACAATGGGTGGAGGCCACCTGGACACTTTGGACACCTGCTTGGTGAGGTCCCCAAGGCAAGAGGCGGTGCCATGACCCAGAGCTCTGTCTATTGGCTTGGCCTGCCAGTGGAATCTGCCATTAGACTCACCGGGGAAATGAAACCCGCCCCACCCCCACCTCCCAGCCACCTGG